>NC_079374.1:27924097-28224097 GCF_021018895.1 Seriola aureovittata
GGGGGTCACTTGTCAATTCACCATCTGTCTCTGACTGTTTCCTTTTATCTTTTCCTGTTGATAACCAGCTATCCATTTTGATCCTCCAGTTATATGGATGTGATCCTTTAGCGCACAATCAGACAGCAAACAAGTATACGATGTGGTCTGGCAGCAACAACAACAACAAAAGTTCCAGTCATTGTCTTATTGTTGTAGTAAATTTTCACTAAAATATAGCATGCATTATAAACATATTGAATGTTAAACTTATATATCCAAAGAAATAACTATATTCACAACTGAGGTTAGATTTGAATGTGAACCAGCCCTTGCTGAAGTAGGTTTGTTATAAAATGGAATCTTTTTTTATTTTCTTTAAATGGTCTGAATGGTCTATTGCATTTGACTCTGACCATCTCCAGTGATTTCTTTTTGAGTCTTTTTTTGACTCCAATAAAAGTGAAGCTTTGTTGAAAGTTAAGTGTTGGTGAAGAGGTCTAGACTTAGACTCTGGCCTGGACTTTTTTCTCCAACATAAATTGGCGAGCCAGCCAGCAGAGACAGAAGCCTGAGGACCCCTGCCTGGGAGGATCAGCCTGCATCTCAGACTGTCAGTGGCCACAAAAAACTCAGAGGTAAGCAGAGCCTTTTTAATTTCTGCAAATTCTGATTGTGTCTGAGTACAGGTCTCCGCCCAGGCGAGGTAAATCAGAATGTCTCTTCTCCAAAGAACCTAGTCAATATTATTAAAAAATGAATGAGAATGAGGCATTTTCATCCCTTTCCTAAGGGGCTAAGGCTTTAGGGCTGGCCCCTGAGAGGTCTGAGTTCCTAGCCATGGAATTGCCCCAGTCTCTGGTTAGCACTCTGTAGGGAACCCGGGCTCCATCAACAAGGGCAGCATATTCCTACCATTTGGGAGTGTTTCAATCATGGTGCGTCTCGAGACAGGTGGACCCCCTCTCCTGCACACCCATGACATTCTCCAGTTCCTCCAAGAAATGTTGGGCAAGTCTCCCTCAACTTTGAGGGGAATGGTGGCACCCATAAAGGCAGCTCGTGTTGGGCCTCAGAAACTGGCAGAGGATTGCTGTCACCTTATTGCTCAGTTTCTTAAAGGTGCCCGTAGGACTGCTCCCTACTAAAGAAGGCCAGCTGTCCCCCCATGGGATTTGGAGCTGGTGATGTCAACCTTGCAGCATGAGCCTTTCAAGCTACTGGAAACAGTTGTGCTGAAATGGCTTTCTCTCAAGGTGGCATTCTTGCAGTTACGTCAGCAAAGAGAATGTGAGAGCTTCATGCCCTTTCGATACATGAGGAATGCTGTTGCTTCTTGTGGGGTGATGTTGGGGTGGTGCTGCACCCAAACCCTGCATTCAACCCTAAGATGTGGTCCGAGTACCGCGCCGGCCCATCTATTGAGCTGTACCCTTTCCACCCTCCTCAAGACGGTGTTGTGGGGGTGAGTGAAACATCACTGTTGTGCCCTGTCAGGGTCTCGACAGTGCATATTTGCCGGACACATGTCCATATGACAACAGACCAGCTCTTTGTCTGTTACAACCCAACTGCCTTGGGCTACCAGTCTCAAGGCAAGACTCTCTCATACAAGGCAGTGGGGAAGCCAGTCCCAGTAGGGGTGCATACCCATTCTACACGGGGCCTCGATACCTTATGGGCATTATGGCAAGGTGCTTCCTCATCTGAGATTTGTGCAGTGGCCTCTTGTCAACCCCATCCACTTCTAACAGGTTCTACTGCATGAATGTGGCAGCCAGTACCCCATTCGCTGAGTGAGTGCTGGGCGCAGTGCGGGAGGACAAGGCCTGACAATCCATGGCCCCGGGACCAAGGCTCTTGCAATGAACATCCTTGGCTCGGGGTAATGTCATCTTTCTTTCTAAGCTAGCTTGCAACCTGGCAGGCTGGGTGGCCTTCCACCACTCGGTGGCGTCTTGTGCCTAGGGTCATTGTATATTTGTAAATAGTTGTTTTATTGGAGCATGTGGGTGAGCACTCTGGTGGGGGTGACATCTCATTCAAACTCAACTGTAAACTGTCTCAGGCTTGCAGTGAGGTCTGCTTGGTTTCCTTGCGGTGTGTCTCACAGAGTCCCTGTACATATGGAATATTGTAGGATGGAGAGATAGTTTCTCCACTCAGAGAACCTGGTTTACATATGTAACCTTCCATTTTTGACCTACGTTCAACTTTTTTCAGTGTGCCACTGCATCCAGATTCGTAACATCTGTTTGCATTCACTTATCAAGGTCAACAATACACATATAGATGTCTAGCACAAGGCTTTGTAGAGAGCCCAAATATTTTTAACAGGGCCTACAAGACATACAACACTTAGATGTTGCAAGTACTGTAATTCAGTACATGGATGATTTTTTTAATTTGTAGTCCCACAAAACAACAGTGTGAAAAAGTTTCCATTGCTGTGTGAACTGCATTGGCAAAAGGAGGACACAAGATCAGTAAGGAAAAACTTTGTGGGTTTGTAGGTCCCCTTTTCACTCATGTGGGTGTGTCTGTGGCTTGCCTGTCCCTCCATGTCTTTGTTTATGTAGCTGTGTGTAACCATTCAGTTTAACATCATTACTTCACCAAACTCACCATTAATCCTTGGACTCCCCTGGTTGGTTAAGCACAATCCTCATATCGATTGGTCTCTGGGAAAAGTGTTGGGCTGGAGTTCTGTTTGTCATGCTTCTTGTCTTCAGTCTGCTTTGTCTCCAGGAGAGGGCACCACAGGCCAACACTCCTCGCCACCAGAACCCCCAGATCTCGGAAGTCTACGATGATCTCAAGGCGGTTTTCAGTAAGAGTAAAGCCCTCTCCTTGCCACCACAGAGACCTACAACTGCACAATAGACCTTCTCCCAGGTGCACCTCTGCCCTCCAGTCATTTGTATAATCTGTCAAAACCTGAGCACAAAGCTATGGAAACATACATCTGGGACTCATTAGCTGCAGGTATTATTCTATCTTCTTCTTCACTTGTGGGTGCTTGTTTTTTCTTTGTTAAAAAGAAAGACCATGCATTGATTTCTGGGGCCTTAACAACATTACAGTCAAGTGCAAGCATCCACTGCCTCTCATTGATACAGCTTTCACTCCCCTGCAGGCGGCCATCATTTTTTCCAAACTCAACCTCTGGAACACTGACCATCTAGTGTGTATCTGAAAGGGAGATGAATAGAAGACAGCATTCAACACTCCCCTTTACCACTTTGATTGTATGGTGATGCCTTTCAGACTCAATAATGCTCCCACTGTGTTTCAGGTTACAGATTACATGACTTCCTCAATTTTGTGTTTGTCTACTAACACGACATTCCGATCTTCTCCAGGGACCTCTTTGAATGCCTAAACCATGTCTGCCAAGTCGTCCAATGCTTGCTGTAGAATAAACTCTACTTAATGGCTAAGAATTGTGAATTTCACACCAGTAAGGTAAGTTTCTTTGGTTTTGTCATGAACATGGGCATGTGAAGATAGAGCCCGAAAAGCTGAAGGCAGTTGCAGAGTGGCCAGTTCCTGCAAACTGTAAGCAATTTCAACATTTCCTTGGGTTTGCAAACTTCTATCGAGGTTATTCAGGGATTTCAGTTCGGTCGCAGCACCTTTAACCTGTGTTGAACTTCCATTCACCCCGAAAGGACCCCCGAAGCAGAGGCAGCCTTCAATAAACTCAACACATTATTCATCTCAGTTCCAGTTCTCTTTCACCCAGACCCATCCAACCAGTTCATTGTTGACGTTGACGCCTCAGACAACAGAGTTGGAGTGGTGCTCTCACAGACGCTGTGCCCTGGGTCTTGCCTTCTTCCCTGTGCTTTTCTCTCCAATCACCTCTCCCCATCAGAAAGGAATTATGATGTCAGCAACTGGCAGTGAAACTTGCTTTGGAGGAATGGAGCCATTGGTTGGAGGGATCAGAACACCCCTTTTTGGTCTGGAATGACCATAAAAACAATGCCTACATCCAGTCAGCAAAGCGCCTGAAACCCTGCCAAGCCCGCTGGGCACTGTTCTTCAGTCGCTTAAACTTCATGCTCACCTACTGCCCTGGGTCGCGTAATGTGAAACCAGATGCCCTTTCTCACCAGTTCAGCTTCGAAGAAACCTCCGCAGATCCTCCCTCACAGGTGGTGGCAGCACTCACCTGGGAGATTGAATCCTCAGCCAGAGAAGCTCAGCAAGAACAACCTGACCCAGGAGGTGGTCCACCAGGTCACATATTTCTCCCCAACTTGTCCATTCCCAAGTCCTGCAGTGGGTCCATCGTCCAAGCCTGTACTGCCTGTGCCCAAGGTAAATCCTCTCACTCACCTCCTGCTGGTTTGCTCAGACCTCTCCCTGTTCCTGGCCGCCCTTGGTCACATGTTGCTATTGACTCTGTAACTGCTCTCCCTCCTTCTCAAGGCAATCGGTCATTCTAACCATTGTCGATCGCTTCTCCAAAGCCGCTCACTTTGTGGCCATTCCCAAATTACCTTCCACTAAATACACTTCAAGGTATCCCCATATTTGTGGATGTTAAATAAAAAATAATAATAACACACCCAATTGGACAATCAAAAGTCTGTAAAAACACCCAACTAAAACATATTTTTGGTCCGCAGTTAAATTTATTAAGCTATTTAGTAGCCACATGTCTGTGAACTATGAACCTCTGTGACCCATATGGCGTGAGCAACAGTCTCATCAGTTCAGCCAGCGGCTAGCCGGCTAGTTAATCCCAGATCCTTTTTCCTGCTGTCCTGGCTGAATGGAGAATACACAATGTTTGAGAAGCACAAAAATGCAGATGACTCATCGGTATCAAAAAACTAAGTAAGGCAATATCTCGAGAGTTACCTTAGCTTTGGTTTTATTGAAGGACAGGACCGTTCTCTGCCAGAATGTGTAATTTGTGGCGAGAAGTTAGCTAATGATAGCATGAAGCCAAGCAAAATGAAATAACACCAGGACACTGTTGGTGAAAGTCAGGAATTTTTTGAGAGGAAGAAGCGATGCAGCGATGATGGGCAAAAACAAGGCATTTAACAGCCGACTGAAGGAAAAAGCCCTGGGGTGCGCAATTTTCCTCTTCATGCTACATCGCCAAGCATTGGCCAGTAAAAAAATCAGAAGACCTCAGTAACACCCTGTCAACTGTTGTTAAAGTTGTAAACTTTATTAAGGCTCGCCCTTCTCACAAGAGACTTTTTGCCCAGCTGTGTGAGGATGAAGCGCATCAAACACTACTGCTACACACAGAGGTATGGTGATTGGCACGTGGACCAGTGCTTGTGCGTTTTATGGAACTGCAGGAAAAAATAAAGGAATTCATTGCAAGAATTGCAAGATCACAATTGACCACTGTATGAACAGCTGACTGATGCATTTTGGATCAAAACCGGCATACCTGGCGGATACATTCACTCCCTACAATGAGACGAACAAGTGGATGCAGGAGCCTGAATCAAACGTCACGGAGTGCAAAGATGCTCCGGACGCTCTGGTGCGCAAATTGGAGTATAGAGTTGGATACACTGTTGCTCCCACACTGGCCAAACAACTTGTTTTGGACACAAGCAAGGAGGGCTCCAAGGAAAAAAGTACCGGATTCCAGCTCCACATTATCATGAAGGTCAGTCCGTCTGGTTATTGTCAAAAAATATTCCTTTGAAAACTGACTCCAAGAAACTCTCTCCTCAATACCTGGGCCCTTTCAAGGTTGAGAAAATGATTAACCCATCTGCTGTTCGCCTCAGGCTCCCGCCTTACATATTTATCCACCCAATATTTCATGTTTCACAGTTAAAACCTGTCTCCTCCAGTGCCCTGTACCCTCCCCACCTCCGCTCTGGATCATTGACAACCATCCTGCTTTCACGCTCTGTTTGATCCTAGGGTTTGTTCCTCTTGTTTTCCCTCTGTTTGGATAGTTGCAAGTTGGATAAAATAATGGCAGGCAGCAATGGTAACTTAATTGGATGGAGGTTTTACCACTAGCACTAATGACTATGAAATCACAGACTAACAGACTGAACACACAGTGCACAGGGAGACCAATGTCTGTGTCATATCTTAGAGGCCCCTTATGAGGGTCTTCCACTTGAACAGTTAGGAAAAGAGTTATGTACAGCATCTAACATATACATATAGTTATCTTCCAACAGATGAAAGGTGCCACAGAGGAAAGGGAATCTGCCATCCCAGACTAGCAGTAGAGGATATGTCCAGGAGAGTGGGTATACGTTAAGGGGTTCAAGAGTAAGTGGGACCAAGCCACTCCCACGACCACCAGCACCACTGCTGAAGATAACACTGCTAATGCTACTGCACCCAAGGAAGTTAGAGAGCCAAAAAAATGGTTGACATGACACCACAGGAGTTCTGACGCATGTTAGCAGATTGATCACAAGAAGAAGCTCAGGCACTGGTCCTTATGAGTAGCATGGCGCTGAAGTTGCGTACTACCAAACGGTACCTGATCAACAAGCACCAGCACTATAACCAGCTTCAACACTGAGTGAAAGAAATGGCTCTCAACAACGATCTTCTTGCCCACCGCATGAGAGTCTGTCTTGGCTACCTTGAGTCCTACCGACGCCTACGAGGAATAGGAATATGTTCCAACACTCAGCCACAGTGAACTGTGGATCATGCAAAACACCAATCAACATGAACTATATAATCTCATGGACATTGATAAACGACACACCATACTATAACAACAGATTAGTGCTCTCTTAAAGAGTACTATGTTTGAGCACATAAAGAGTATTACCTTTTGAAAACCACATAAAGAGCACAATGTTTGATGAGCACAAGTTTTGAATTTGCACTGGTTATTAAATTCATATTTACTTTGGATCCAGAATAACAATTTGCTGTGATGTGTACTAAGTCATATCCTGGAGTGTAGACAATTTCAATAACAATTTCAATTGTCCAAGTTTGCTTAATGTGTTTAACCAGAAACCAGCCTGCTGCATAATGTTTAACTACGTCACAATGTGTGAGAAAGAATGATATGCTTATGCTTGAACTTGTCATTATGTATGGACCATTGTCTTGATAACTGCTATTGTCACCAGTCAACTGTTTGTTGTACCCTAGCAATGGCTTCACTGGATAATGTGTGAATAAGTGACTAGTTAGTCCCAAAGGGGGGAAATGTTGTAGTTAATTTTCACTAAAATATACTATGCATTATTAACATATTGAATGTTAAACTTATATATCCAATGGAATAGCTATATTCACAACTGAGGTTAGATTTGTATGTGAACCAGCCTTTGCTGAAATAGGTTTGTTATAGAATGGTTTAATGTACCACAGACTACATTAACTTCTGTATGGACACTATAATACCAAGTAGGACTGTACACTGCTTTCCAAACAACAAAGCCTGGATCACTAGTAACACCAAGACCCTCCTCAACCAGAAAAAAAGAGGCCTTCAAGGATGGAGACAGGGAGAAGCTCAGTGTGTGCAACATGTGCTGAAGATGAGTGTGGTAACTTGTACCTTGAAAAAGAAGCACATGACATGTACTGTCGTTCAATCGGTTTTATATTGAACCTGCACGATTAATACATTTACATACATACTTAAGCATGCAACATGCTGCAGGGCAGAGGGCTAACCTGGCTCACACAAACACACCTGAGCCCAATGCACTGGGGGAACTCTTCCTTGCTCCTTGAAAACTCATGAACATGTCAACTCTGTATCAACAGTGTTCCCTGTTGGATGCATGGCTGCTTTACCCATAGGCTCAACACATTAACACATTTTAATGCAGCCTCTTTACAACAAGGAGATTAAAGCAGGCGAAGGAGGACTTCAAAGGAGAGTAGAGAGGAAGCTGCAGCACAACACCAGAGAGGTGTGGAAGGGGATGAGGACCATCACTGGCTATAAAGAGAAGAACAGCCAGGCAACACCAGGTGATGTGGACAAGGCCAATGAGTTCAACCTGTTCTACAACAGGGTTGACACAGCCTGTTCTCTCTCCCACTGCTTCAGCTGCATCTTCTCCTACAGCATCTCCTTCACAACCTGACACTGCAGCTGCAACTCCCTGGAGTCAAGTCTCCTGTCCTTCACAGCGGAGGAGGTGATGGCGGAGCTCAAGAGGCTACGTCCTGGTAAAGCAGCAGGATCGGATGGTGTGTGTCTGAGGCTGTTAAAGGACTGTACAGCCCAGCTGGCTGAACCTCTCCAGAGGATCTTTAACTTAAATCTACAAACACGGACCATCGTGGTCCTGTGGAAAACATCATGTCTTGTTCCTAAAGTATGACAACCGGCTGAGATAAATGACTATAGACCAGTGGCCGTCACGTCACACATCATGGACACATCTATCTATCTATCTATCTATCTATCTATCTATCTATCTATGGGACCTGGAAACAATGTTGTAAGGCCCAGGTTGGGGATACTTTGGGGATTTCTGGACACCTGGCACCACTACTATGACCTGGCATGCTTGATTTGGGGACATTCCACGCAGGGCTGGACACCATCTCCAGTGCCGTTTTTTTTTACTTGAGTAAAACTGCAGCTTTGTTGAAAGTTAAGTGTTGGTGTAGAGGTCTAGACTTAAACACTGGCCAAGAAATGGACTTTTTTCCCCAACATTATCACAGTAATAGGCCTTAGTATGAGAGAAAAAAATTAGAGTTTTTAAACATTAAAGCATTTTTATATAAGTAAATCTTTTTACCAAAATTGTACTGTTTTGCAAATGATTTACAGCCCACCTGCAATACCTTTGCCGTCCACAGGTTGGGAACCACTGCCTTAGACACATGATTATAGCTCAGTGAATGTTTCCTGCTCAGGAACCAAAAATAAAACTTCATCCAGAGTTTAATTGTTGTTCATCTTCAAGTCTATACAGTTATCATCACACACAAACAGCGATTGAACATTTGCAGAATTGTTCTGCAAGATCAAACAAGTCAATCAAATCATTCGTCCAGATTCTAACGACACAGTGAAAATCTTAATTTTCATATTGAAAAATTTAAACCACAAAACATTTGTCTGCGTCCTTTACATGTATCACATGTGATGCTTGTATTCTTAATGTACCCCATGGCCTGCAGACAAGTTAACATGTTTATATGGCCTCCTCTGCAGCACCACTACACCTGCACTGCACTGGTGCTGCTTTGGGAAACGCATGTTGAAATTTAAACTTCTACACTCACTCTTCTTCTTCCTTTCTTCATTCTACTAACAGACTGTAGCTACTGCTTGGGTGTTTTGCTTCAGAATTTTGTCCACGTTAGCAACAAATCAGTTACAGTTCCTTCCTCTACTGCAACCCATGTCAGTTGTTTTGCATGGACGATCTGTTGCAATCTGGGGGATCTGTCATTTCCTGTGTGCTGGGTGTTATAAGGGCTCCTGAAATGGGAAGCGGGGGTAACTCTGCACTCTAGACTGCATGGAGACATCAGTGGACAAGATGGCAGATCGAGTCTCTTACACCCACAGTAACCCACTGTTTGACCTGTCACTCAGCAGAAGTGAGCTCCACAGCTTCCAGCCGGAGGGTGAGTACTGAGGCAGGAAGAAATCAAGTTTCTACTCAGACCTGAGAGGGAAAATATGACACATCACAGAGATTTACTTTTTACTTTAGAGAAAATCGAGTTACCACAAGGTAACAATTAGACATTTAATTGACCAATTAATCATAGTAATAATGATAATAATTGTATTATTATCCTGTCAATAAATCATTTAAGATTCAAATGGATTTGACAAATTAATTCTGAGAAGGCTTCTAGATTTTATTGTCTTCATATCCAATTAACACGTCATTCATTTCCTCTTTAACATTCACACTTTCTATTCTGTTTCCATCTTTTTGCTCTTGTTGAATCCACCTAATTTTCAATTTGAGTCCAGCCCACAGAACAACAGCTGGAGCTGTGATTGGGCAGTTGCTTAATGTTGGCAGGACTCTGGCTAATCAGAGTTTCTCTTTTTGCTGTTTGGCATTTTGACAGTGTTGAACAGCAAATTTTTTTTTATAGATAATCTTCTGTCAAAGTATGAAATCTCCAATTTTTTCAGTGTCATTTCATTGACTATTGAACACATGACCGTGTATGTTGATGTGTGAACTTGAGGATGTAGTTGAAAACTGTTGTTGATCCACTGTAAACAACTTTATCAGTTCTTCCCATTCTCTGTGCCCACATATACATTATTTTAATATACACTGCATTCATGTTTTTCTGTTTCTGTTGTTGTGACAATGGAACAAGTTTGAAACAATGAATGAAATGTGGTGTATTAAGATGTTAACCAGCAGTCACTTCTAAGCTGCTGCTGCTTACATCCTGATTTTTGAAAGACAGAGACTGAGCTGTGATTTCAGCTGGATTTACTGTAACATGATCCCTCACAGAGAAAGTTTGACTTTTTTAAAAACAGGTGGAACTAAAAAGATTAAAACTGTATTAACTGACTTTTGGGCACTTGTGCCCAAAGGAAGCAATAAACCCACACTGACACCAAATTCATGTTATGACTCATATGTCAGCTAACATATCCAGCTGACACAGCTGAATCGATGTTCACTGGGAGCTGTGTTCACATTTTAGCTCTGGCTTTGAAAATCTGGTTCTTTGGCTGCTAAATGTTACCAGGTAATCTTTGTTAGCTGTTTGGAGCTGGGCAGGTAGGCAGGTACAGTGAGTTTATTATATAGAACAAAGCTGTGAAGGATATAATTCTTAGTCACACCTGTGCTGCTGTTGACACAAATCTGTCTCTGTCAGGAACTGACAATGAGAAGACAGCACCACAGTTATTTTGAATGTTGAATAACGCAAAACAAAGAGCCACTCAATCGAGCTCATGTGGAGAAGAACACGGTGGGACTACAACTGAGCACATGTAATTCAGGAAGTGCTTCACACCATGATTTGCTGTAGATGATAGAAGAGGTTGTAGGAGGAAGGTCATGTATGTTGTTTCTCAGGTCAGTTATTAAAGGCAGCAAAGTCTGGTCAGACGTGCAAGTCTCAAATAGTTATGTCTCCACCGCTTCTCAAAAAGCTGCCACTATTTAACCAGAGAGTGGATGTAATGACAGCCATGGCCAGCAGGTGGCAGCAATGATCCATCTCTACTGTTAGGAGAAGGTCTTGCTGGAAGTGTCACAAATCAAAGTGACTACAGCTCCATTAAAAAAAAAAAAAACAGAAACCAGTCAGAGCATGGAAAACAAGATTCTGCATAGGTGAGTTAATACAAACTCATCACACAATACAATACAGAGAACTACCATACACATGTACACTGTAGAAATGCACTACAACAAACAAAAGTAAAACAAATAAAGAAATAAGTAGGGACAGGTGCAAAATAACAACAACAACAACAACAACAACAACAATAAAAGAGCAACAACCCCTAATAAATAATTTAGCTGTGAGCGTGGAATGCCCACCTACCTAATTCACATTTACACCTGACACATCACTACAGCTTTAACATGTTTACTGCTGATTGCAGCCATGTCAACTGAAAAATACTGTATATGAATGAATCAGTAGGTCTATAGATGAAGAACCCTAACAACATTCATAAGATGCCTTTTCACCAATTAGATTAAGGAGAGGTTCCTCAGGTCCTTCATTCCAGCAGCTGTCAGACTCCACAACTCCTGCTCTTCCTGACCATGTGCAAACTTGCACTTTTTCATGTACATATCGTGTGTATTGTGTATATTGTATTTATTAGTGTATATTTGGTGTATTTTTGATGTATATTTCCATAGATGTTTATTCTATAGATGTTTATTTTTCTGCTGTGGTAGATGAATTTCCCAGTTGTGTGCTTACAATTTAGACTTCTGTAATTAATATTTGAAGATGAAACTCATTCCAAGATAAAATGAAAAATATAAATCTTCACTGACCACATCGATGTCAGCTGTCACCTGTGAATCCTTCAGAGGGGACAGAACTTCATTCAGTTATAGTCAGTTTGGTCTGGTGTCATTTTGTTGACTTTTCAGGCAACAAAAAAAATCTCTCTCTACGTCCCCCCAGCTTCCACTCTGACTGACAGCTGACATCTCCACTGGTTGTCCAAATCTTTCATTCTCAGACTTTTGCAAATTCATAAAGCCATTTGTATCAGCTGAGCTACTCTCTGTCTCCTGGAATCACTTTACTAGGATGTAGGTTTGCTGCAGGACATTGATCTTAAAAACCTTTTCCTGTTTGTATTTCAGATATGAAGCCAGCGAAGCCCAGAAGACAGTGGTGCTTTAATTTGGTTGTTGTTTACCTCGTATTTCAGACTGTCCTCAATATCTTTCTCCTTTACAAAGGTACAACTGCTTGTATAACATTTATTATGACATTTATTTTTAAAAGTGATACTGTATATTGAAGAGAATGAAGAATATTTTTATACCAGATTGTAGTGGACTTCTTTCACATCATATTGATGTAGTTATACTGTACATGTGGATTTAAATGCAGTCACTGAGGAAACATGCCTGTTGTCCCAGTCTTCAGGTTGGATGCTTCACTGTCTAACCCCAGTACGGAGAGGCTGACATCCAATCACATTCCTCTGGGTGGAGAACATGGTGAAGACAACCTCCAAACTCTGATCCACAACAACAGTCGAGAAACCAGGACCCTGAGAGGATACCTGACGGCCCTGCAGAGTCAGGTCTTTCTGCTCTTTGACTCTAACATTTTACTGAACAAACAGGAAACAGCTTCAGTTTCATTTTGGTTTCGTTCAGTTCACATTCAGCGTCTTTTTAGTCTTTAATTATATGCATAGGCTATATATGTACAGCTAGCACAGCTTTAGACAGCTAGCTTTTTCACCCTGCATCCAGTCTTCATGCTAAGCTTGGCTATCTGTGTCCAGAAACCTAAAACTCAATCTTCTCATCTCACTCATCAAGAAAGCAAAGACACATATTTTATATTACTTTATTTGGATGGAGATTAAAATGCTTTTCAACCCTTTTCTTTTGTCTCAGAAAACACAAGGGTTGTTTGAAGTTGAGAAGTTCCACAGAAGTTCTCTGTTATTGTCACTGCTTTCTCTCCAAGATCAGAAACCACTAATTACACAAGATATTTGTAAATTAACAAATCAAATCTCAGTAAAAACAGAACAAATACTTCTTGACGTCACAGTCACGTGTCTGTTGTTGCCTTGACAACAGGTCAACAGTCTGTGTGGAGAGGACGGCCAGCTGGACAGGCTGAGGGCCGACTTGAGTCTGCTCAACACCAGCAACCACGTCCTGCAGGGCAAACTGACAACCATCAGCCTCGCACCAGGTACAGTGCTGTGTGTGTGTGTGTGTGTGTGTGTGTGTGTGTGTGTGTGTGTGTGTTTGTATGTGTGTGTGTGTGGTCGTGTGTGTGTGTGTGTGTGTGTGTGTTTGTGTGTGTGTGTGTGTGTGTGTGTGTGGTCGTGTGTGTGTGTGTGTTTGTATGTGTGTGTGTGTGTGTGTGTTTGTATGTGTGTGTGTGTGTTTATGTGTGTGTGTGTGTGTGTGTTTGTATGTGTGTGTGTGTGGTCGTGTGTGTGTGTGTGTGTGTGTGTGTGTTTGTATGTGTGTGTGTGTGTGTGTGGTCGTGTGTGTGTGTGTGTGTGTGTGTGTGTTTGTATGTGTGTGTGTGTGTGTGTGTGTGTGTGTGTGTGGTGTGTGTGTGTGTGTGTGTGTGTGTTTGTGTGTGTGTGTGTGTGTGTGTGTGTGTGTGTGTGGTGTGTGTGTGTGTGTGTGTGTGTTTGTATGTGTGTGTGTGTGTGTTTGTGTGTGTGTGTGCTTGTGTGTGTGTGTGTGTGTGTGTGTGTGTGTGTGTGTGTGTGTGTGTGGGGTGTGTGTATGCGTGTTTGACCTCAGTAATTCTTCTGTGTTTCCTATGGACCCCAAGGACGTCCAGGCACAGATGGACATATGGGGCTACCAGGAGAGAGGGGCATCAAAGGTCAGTCAATCTGAAGGAATTACTAAACAATTCTGGGTGTAGTTATCAATGCGTAACTCTGACAACATAGATGAATTAAAGCAATAACCTGAATAAGTAGAGGAACAGATGCAGCAACATTTCTCTCCAAAGTGATCTCAGCAACAGCATCAACAGCAGACTAAAAGTTTCAGTATAAAAACTTACCTGATCCTGTGAAGGTGCGTCTGTGCAGGCATTAACTTTCAGCTGCTTCTCTGGCGATGATCCCAACGTTGATGACCTGTCATGTCTTTTCAGACTGATGGATGGGCTGCAGCCATTATTTCATGTACCCTTGCAACTTAGTTGATGCACTGACATTTGATGTATGAAATCTCTATCATGGCTGGAATTTTACTCCAGTCTATAAATTACTCTCATGCCAAGGCAAATGTTTTCCATCAGGTCAATCATCCCCCCACCCCCTACTCCCCAAAAAAATGTGATTATGACCAGCAACCTCTGCTTGTGTTTGTTGGCGTGTTGTTGACAGGTTGTGTTTTGGTTTGATACACATTTTCTGCCCACAGACACTGAGGACACTTGAGTGTATGTTTGAGTGTGTGTGTGTGTGTGTGTGTGTGTGTGTGTGTGTGTGTGTGTGTGTGTGTGTTTTTGTGTGTGTGGTCGTGTGTGTGTGTGTGTGTGTGTGTGGTCGTGTGTGTGTGTGTGTGTGTGTGTGTCAGTCATAGTAGTAATGAGACATTTTAATATAATAATAAAACTGATCAAAATGTGCAAATTACTATCTTGTTCCTGATAGGAGAAAGTTACAACTAACCCATGTTATATTCACGCCCGTTCTCCTTTATTTTTAATGGGCTGATTCCAGTATTTTATATTCAGCCTATTAAAATGTGTCCAGCTAACAGAAAAAACAAAAGCAGGTGAATAAAGATTCAATACATCCTTCTAGTGTATAAACTGGTTTGACTTTCACTAAGGGACGAAACCAATTGACTGGTCAGCCCTGGCTAAATATGAGAAGCTGATACCTGAATGTTTTCTACACTACTCTTATAATGATGATAATTAGCGTAGGAGCTTAGCAAACCCATTCATTTTGCCAACCTCTCCATCTGAACTCAGATTCAATTACACTCACATGCAGCAGCGGGCTGCACTCTGTTTAATGACATAGTTAAATTTGTACATGTATTAAAAATGTCTATATGATTCATTTTTATATAGTATAAGATGTTGCGACTATATATGTTAATGATGTTTATTTAATTCATATATGCAAGTTTATTAAAGCAACATACATTTAAAAATTCTATATGTTTACCCTCTATATGTTTTTCTGGTACCACTTTACAATGAGACTACCTTTACAAAGGATTTATAAATGGTTTATAATTAAGTTATTAATTCGGTTGTTAACACACAACAAATCGCAAATAAACAATTATAAAGAAGTTATAACACAGTTTTCATACATTGATGCAGACTCATTATTTGGCAAGATCAAGTTAATGCTTACTACTCATTAATCTTACTAATGAGTAACTACCATTCGTAACTGATGAAAGGAGCTTTATACCTACTTATTAATAAATGATGTGTTTTACACTTTACAATAAGACTCCCTTTTATCAGTTATAAATGTTTGTAACTACCTGCAATGCTAAAATACTAAAGACGATGCCAACCAGCAAAAAGCATCTCCATTTTAATATCCACTGCACAGAACAATCTGATAGCATGAATTATAATATATATAAATTATAATTTATACAAATATTTGAAGAAGCAGCAGATACAAACACTGGATGATGGAGAAAACAAAGAAAGCTCAACAACGAGATATAATAAGATATGAGGCTTAACAGTAAAGATACATGAGGGCTAACTATTTGGCAAGCAACAGGTCAATGTTGTTTTAATCCAATATGTTATAGCAGCTTATAAGTGATTTATAAAGTGTTAACAAGCTAATTAATAAACTACTTATAACTCATTTGTAAATCCTTCATAAGGGTAGTCTGACGGTAAAGTGGTGCCATTTTTCTTATTCATTTTAAACATGTCTTCACATTCTGGGAAAATGGTATCAGAGTTTTGGACCCTACTGTATATAATATCAACATATACTGGCAGGCTTACGATATTTGTATAATACATGAAGGCATACATATATAAACATACATATTTGTGGGGGCAAGAAATATATGTCAATATATAAAATTGTTCCAACTTCTAAGAGGTTTCATATGTAATTTTAACATATGTACTTTTATTTTACATATATATCATATATAGAAATTCAATATATATATTGTATATATATATATTACGATTCACTTTTATTAAGGCTCGACAGGCAGATACAAACAAAGGTAGCCGAGGTCAGCGTGTGGGCAGTGGTCGTAGCAGGCAGCAGAGAGACCAGATGAAAGGCAAAAGAGACAGGTGGTCAAAAACAGACAGGTTTTCATGAAGAGACAGGCGGTCAAAACCAGGCAGGGGGGAAAGGACAAGAAAGACTGGAGAGCTGTAAAATGTGAGTGTAAAAATTACCATAGACTAGTGGGGAATGGTGGGGACTAAGTGGAAATGGGCTGGTAATAAACTGGGAGCTGATCAGGGGATCTGGAACAGGTGGGTGAGGAAGAGTCAGGTGGTTTAAAGGGGAGAGCTGGGGTTACTGCAGTTCAGGAGGACGTGGCAGGGTCTGAAATGACAGAAGAGCTGGTGACATGGAAAAAGGAAGGCAGAGAATATAATGTAATGAATACATGCATGAACACTTTACACTGGCCATGGTTTACAGTGTAATGTTGTTGGATGAATCAGGTACTGATTAAATAGTTACTGATTGATAGTGGCACAAAATGTAAGTAATAAAACAGACTATGGGAGCAATCAGTAAATACTGAGCATTATACAGGGCAAATAAATTATCTCATGATAATTTAATAAAACACTGAAGTTTGTTTATTTGTTTAAAAAGTGGAGAACAATCAATACTTGATATTATTACTATTTATTGTCCTTATTCAAATGTTATTATTATATTATTATTATGACTTTTAACTAATTATGTTGCGTATAGTCTTATAGTCTACCTGTGTGTTGAATAGTTGTATATTGTTACTGTTGTATGTTACCTGCTCAAGGACTATGCATGTAAATTGGCATTCATGCTACAATCCTGCATGTCTACATCTTGTAGACAGTTCATTAGCGTACACTGTCCCTATCAAATAAACAAACAAACAAAGATATAAATAAATAGATAAAATTATAGCCCACATATGTTGTTCTTACCATGTATCTAAAAAGAATTTACATTATAATTACTACCTTGTTAAACATTAAAGCATAACTGTTTTTGATCCACCTACATCGTATGTTATATTATTAAATGATTGTTTTATGCCCCACAAGTCAGAAAACATGATAAAGTGCCCTTTAAATGAAGATGAGTTAAAGCAGTGCTGTTGTAATGAGGTGTGGTTCTGGAGACATCCTGTAGCAGGAACTACCACAGAGGTATTGAATTCTTTGGCAGGTGTCTGTGTGTCTGTCTGTGTGTCTGTCTGTGTGTCTGTCTGTGTGTCTGTCTGTCTGTCTCTGGGTGTGTCTGTCTGTCTCTGTGCATCTGTGTGTCTGTCACTGTGTCTGTCTGTGTGTCTGTCTGTGGAAAGATGTCACCATGATATACAGTACAGTCTCCAAACGTTACAGGTGTAGTTGGGATCAAAATTAAGCTGAGTTTGAAGATGGGTGTGGTCAGACCAATGACTGAGTCCTTGTGGGTTGTAACGTGACATGGTGATGACGTTGAAAGTGGTATGATGATGGATAAACTCAGGATAAACCTGTCACTTCAGGCTTCAATGTAATGGGATGTAATGAGTTTTAAATCAGAATATTACACTTTTGCTTAGTTTGTTCAGCTGGACTTTCAAGGTGATTAAGATTGAAATATATTAATTAGTCACATGTCTCCTATATGTGATCCAAGCAACTTCCAAAATCTAAGTGAGGCTGACTTTACATAGGCCTACCTGAATTCTTTCCAGGTGACAGTGGTGTTCAAGGACCAAAAGGTGACATGGGACTCAGTGGACAACGTGGAGAGCCAGGTTTGTGGGTTTCATTAGCATTATTTGTGTCATGTACTTGTTATTATATGATTTTTTAAAATACTGTTGCTTGGATGTTAAATGACAAAATCCATTTGCAACATAAAAGAAATGCTGAAATGCTGTTGGGGACTTTTGCTAATCAGAGCTGACAAAGAGAATAAAAAACAAACTGTGACGTCCAGACAAAGCTGGACTCTCTCTCTCTCAAACTCAAAACTCTTTCCCTGTCTCAGGTCCCCCAGGACCCCCTGGACCGCCTGGACCCTATGGTAAGATCAACTTTTGTTAAATTGTCATGAGACCAGAAACCTGTGGCTGAAACCAAGTAGCTGATTATTAGCCATTCTAACAGCATGCTAAGAGCAGGCCACTGTCAGTATGATGGGAAACTACACTGATCTCAACAACTATTGGAGGGATGCCATGAAATCTTGCACTGAGGCTGAATAGTGAATCTCTGACTCCTTCTCTACATAATTCATAATTCAACATCTATTAGATACATTTGTAAAAGTCTTTCCTCCAGCACATCATTGGGTCAGAATTTCTGTTTAATCCAGCACTGACTGTCCCATCACAGCAGCTTTGTGTTTTGTACTATTCAGCAAATGTTAGCATGCTAACACCTAACTAATACCTGACATGATACCTGCAAAACATATGCGCTATTGTGAGCATGCTGGCATTCTGTTGTGAGCATTAAGTTCAAATCACTACTGTGTGCTAGCATGGCTATAGACTTTTACACTGTATGTAATGTGAGCAGCACGTTAGCACACTAGCTCTGGTGCTAATACTGTAGATATGTGTTTAAAATGCAGGAATATAGACGTGGAGTTTAAAAGAGAGAGAGTAAAGAGTGTAAAAAGCCAGCTGTAACATATCCTGTCTACACAGCTGGATTGATTAAAGTAGCAGTGTATCTGTTTGTCAGATGTGTATGACATGGATGAGAAAAATGTTTCCTGTGCAGACTTAGCATTATGCTAATTTGTACACAGCATCCGGCTGTGGCATCTTCCAGCTCTGCCGCCGTTTTAACGTCCACTGGAAAAGTGGAAAAGAAGCTTACACATATTCTTCAGCAGCTGTATTATAATATAGTTTAGACATATTTTTCTGACATGTTTTGTATTGTATGTACGAGAATATTTGCAGGAACTTTTACAGCAACCTTTTGTTTGCTTTTGATTTTCCTCTGTTGTCACTCTTTTTAAATATTGCCAATCAGTTTAGCTGCTGTCATTAATCTGTGTTTCTGTTCCTTTTATCTGACAGTGTTGTCATAATAAAAGTGATTTTATCAGCAGCAGTGTGGATATGGCTGCTGATCAACACAGTATCTATGAGTACATTTCCTACTTATTGTGATTTCTGACAACAGAAACAGAAAAATATGTCTGTGGGTTCAGCTATGGGACTGAAACGAGGTGTAACAACCATCAGCTTCCTCCTTCTATCTCATTTTCCTGATCCCTTCCCTCACTAGTTTTGCTGTGTTTTGCTTTAAATGCATCATTACAAATTAATTTTAAATTAATTGCCAATAAATGCTCGCATTTCTTTACATTCACAAGTGAATCTCACACTTCAGTGTCACGTGCTGCTCCAACAAAAACATGAAAACACTGATCCGCTCCATGGAGCCGCAACCTGATGTAGCCAGCTGCTGTATACACTGACCATTGTTTTCAAGTAGAATATACTGAAGGATAAGATAAGATGAAGTATTATTATTAGGAGGGTAATGCTAGAGAGCAGCGTGCAACTCAGACTGTGTGTGTAGTTCATGACTCACATGTAACAAAACCTCAACCTTCCCTTTTTTCATATGTGCAGGTTCAATGACTGAACATAAAATGACTGAACTCAGATCCTGGATGGAAAAATGTATCAGCAGATTTGAGTTATGAAAGAGTTCAGTTCCTGTTCCTCATTTAATGCTTGGTCATCATCAGTAATATGGTTGACACGCTGCTGCGTACTGTGAAAAATGATGCCTTTTCCACAGCTTGCATTTATAAAATACAAATGTGCAGCATAAACACTGATTTTGTGTGTGTGTGTGTGTGTGTGTGTGTGTGTGTGTGTGTGTGTGTGTGTGTGTGTGTGTGGGGTGTGTGACTGCAGGTCCGCCTGGAATCCCAGGAAATCAAGGACCAAATGCAAAGGGAGAGAAAGGAGACCCTGGGGCCCCAGGTAATGTCTGGATATCAGGTTTTTAATACACAATTTCGTGGCCTAAAGAATTCATGATGACAATGTTAGTTTGATCATGGGTTGAACAGTTCTTAGCACCACTGTGAAGGTTTTATCCACCCAGACCTCAGAATAGAGAGACAAGAACATCCTGAGAAACAGTTTTCATTTCTCACATATTTCCTTTCCAGTGAACAGACGACTCTTCTAATCTAAATTTCTTCTGTGTAAAGAGGTAGCCCTTGCAATCAGCTGTGTCAGAAAACCACTCAGGCCTTAATGTTTTATTTCTGACTGTTGTCCCCTGTTCTTTGATTGCAGGCCCTCGAGGAGACAAAGGTGACACAGGGAACTCTGGCCATGCAGGTACCTGAAAGTGTGATATGCCGTGTATCGGGTGTGTAACCTGTGTGTGTTGATCTGTAGCTATAGCACAAGCTCAGGCTTGTGTATGAGATACCTCACATCATTTTGTTGATTTGTTGTGAACAGGAGTTCCTGGAATCAAAGGAGACAAAGGAGACCAGGGAGATGTTGGTGCAGCGGGACCTGCAGGTCAGCTGTGTAACATCTGTTTGGCTGGATTGATGCGTGTATCCCAATATAACGGACCAGTGTTTCCTCTTTATTCAGTATCATACAGTATATCAACTCATGTCATAATAAATTACATGAATAATGTTAGAACTCAGCCTTGATTTGTTTTATATGCACATTTTTTAAATGTCCAGTGATGATTTATTTTATAGTCAGTATCCACCAGAAGGTGATAATCCTGCATAATCCTACATAATACATGAGTGAAACAAAATATTAGCTCATGTAGCTTTAATTCTCAGTCTCACAGTCTGTTTTCAAGATTCAAGAGGCAAAAGAAAAAGAAAATGTAACACTGAAGCAGACCAGGTCCTGTCTGGGACCTGTACCCCCAGCCTGAGAAACTAACAAATCAGCATGGCAAAGCTAGCACTTCCTCCAGCAAATGAATCCACAAACATGTTTACATTATTGCACTTTAATTAATGTTTTTTTTAATGATCCAATCAGCCAAATTGGCTAAAATACTAACTGTCAGCTTTAATTGTGAAGCAAATTGAACCAGGAAAATGTTCCAGGCTGTCACAGGGAAAATGAATCAGTTTATTCAGAGGAAGATGAGAACAAAATCAGCAGGTTAATACAAACACAGCTGAGTTTGAAGTGCATCAATGTTTCAGGCTGGTTTTCATTGTGCAACATCAGTTATGACGCTTGGCAGCTGTGTCTTAGTTTGAAGCATAGTACAGTAACAGTTTAGTCACTGGTTCATATGTAGTTGAATCCAGATGCTGATCTAACAGCTGATCCAGAGACTGGTTCAGCTGTAAGTCCTGGACTGAGCCCTGAATGAAGCCTAAAAGGTGCTTCAGAGGGACACTTGGTGGTGACACTTCTAGCAGAGCAAAAACCTTAAGTCAACATGTTTTTTATCCTATTCACACTCACATGACGCCTCTTGTAGATGAAAACCAAAAAAAAGGTTTATTGATTCAATGTCCCTCGTTTACAATAGAGTTGAACATAAAACAATTATACTGAAAAATGCCACCCTAAAAGTCCACAGATTAATTCATGACTCAATATAGTCCACAACACAGTCAGAAGAATTGTGCGGCTCCACTCTGCCACAGTTTTCTTTTACAGAGGCTTCTAATTGCCTCAACTGTGATACGGAGGCTCTGTACTGCCGCAAAGTGTTCTTAAGTGTCGGCAAGTTATAGGCTACGAACGCACAGTGTATTTATAGCAGTAACAGGTAGACAAATATAATTGCAACACCAAAAGTAGAAACACAAGCAAACATCAAAATGTAAATAATAAAAATAATATTCGACTGCAAATTAAATTTGAATCTTACAAATACAGTCTTCTTCACCTCAATTAAAAACCGCCATTCACTCTTATTAACTGCAGCCAATTTCTCTGACACAAGATTCTGGTCCAGTGAAAGTTAAATCAAACTGTAGATTGAATCAACTCCTATTTTTTTACTGGACAGACGAGGTTTGTCAGCCAATGTCAGTGAGGTCCAGTGATTGTTTGTTTCATGAGATTTCATTCTGTTGTCTTGTCATCAGGTGAGAAAGGAGATACTGGTTCCAGTGGAAGTGATGGTGAGTGTGTATTAAAGAACTTGATTTAGAATCAGTTTTCTTATAAAAAAGCATTTGAAGTCACAGAGAAACCAGAGTCCTGATGGCAGGTGTGTATTCAACAGCAATATAACAAATACAGAATCTCTACTGTTGTTTAGAATAAACTCACTTTTTACCTTGTTTTGTACCTAGTTTAAAGTTCAAACGACAGTGATGTCATCAGTATGACACTCGTGGTTTCCTCCACAGGTTCACACGGAGCACCAGGTCCCAAAGGACAAAAGGGAGAAGAAGGAAACCCGACAGCAAGTAAGTTTGCAGAGTAAAGACCTGGAGCAGCAGAGACAACAAGAGAGATTTTCAAAAGCTACAACTAACTAAAGCTAAATGCTACTGTTAGCAGCTTGATGGCCTAACCAGAAATCATGTTAAAATGTCTAAAAGTAGGCAAACCAATATGTTCAAACGGAAGATGCTTCAACCACTTGTGCTGACTGTGATTGTGTCTCTTCCATCATTATCTGGATCTCTGTGTTGTCACAGTGCATGTGCGTCTTGTGCCGGGGCCTTCCCGAGGGCGAGTGGAGGTCATGCACAGCGGCCTCTGGGGCACTGTGTGTGACGACAGCTTTGACACTACGGATGCCAAGGTGATCTGTAGGATGCTGGGCTACAATTCCGCTCCCTCCACCTTCACTGCCTCCCCAGGTAAGAAGTGCAGTGCCCCATTTGGTAATGTTGTCTGCACCATATGAACCTCAACAAAACTGTCAACTGCCAACAACTCTTACATTTAGTTTTCTCCAGCATCACCTCACTATGACTCTGGTCCTTACAATACTACACCTCACTGGCTATTTTCTTGGTGTTGAATGAAACGACCAACAGTGCAAGGAAGCTGAGGAAGCTGCTGAGTTTTTAATGGCACAAAATTTATAATTCAATCCTTTTTGTTCATTACAACTTGGATCTTAGTCTTGTGGGTTTTACCATTTCCAGAGTGATAGCTGATTTCTGGGGACTCAGTGAAGTGTGACAGGGCCAGGACATGAAACATGAAACATGAAACAATGAGTCACCTGAAATGTTACTAATAATCTCTTATTGCACCAGAAAACTGTGCACACAGCTTTGGTAAGTATGATGGGTCAAAGCTGAAGGACACTGTCTATGAACTGATATTATTACATTTGACTGTGGGTTTGTGTTTTTAAAGGGGTCATATCATGCTCATTTCCTGCTTTATATTTAAGGATCACCTAAATGATGATTACTTACTTTAATGTTCCTAAACTAATGACTGTAACTTATAACTTCACTTGTTGAACACAAACTCCAAAAGCATCAAATTATCTTCAATTAAACCAGAACAGTAATTTTTCCACAAAACACAGGCTGTGGATTTTGTCTCCATCACTTACAATGAAATTACAGAAATAATCACAGTGAACAGCAACTCACTGTAGCTTCAAATACAAGCTGAGGACAGGAGGAAGGAGTTAGCCTGGCTCTGTCCAGAGCTCAGAGCTACTAACAGGCCAAAACACATCAGCTGCTGACACACAGGAAGGTCTGTGGGCCTACTTGGACCTCAATAATCTTCAAGCATGCTTGAAGGAGCCCAGTCAGGAGGACATCCTCACTGTCTCTGCAGCAGTGTCTACTTCCTCTGTTTCAGTCTTTGTCTCTTTGTTACATAAGACAGAGAACAATAGGACAACGATGACCATGTGACCTTGACAGTACTATCTACAATAAATAAGATACAGTTCAGTGTTATTATATCTATAGCTGTTCATTGACCCTTCTGCAGGCTCTGGTGAGATCTGGCTGGATGACCTTCGATGCACAGGATCAGAGTCTGACATCTTCAACTGCCCAAACTCTGGAATTGGTCGACACAACTGCAAACACACCGAGGATGCCGGGGTGCAGTGTGTGAGCTGAAGACAAACAAGACAAATGGCGTCTCAGCTGCTTTTCTCAGTCAGCTTTGATAAACATGCAGTGGAGACACATCACGTGTCGAGAACAATGATACTGCTAATGATGTTCACAGCTGGATCTCTTACAACTGCATAGAAAATTGCATTCGCTAAGTTTCACTTTATTATTAAACACATTAGCTTAAATGACAGCATCTGTAAACTAAAGATCATGTTAATAAACTTTCCTGGAAATAGTCTCTCTGTACTGTTCTCTGTTGGTTACTCTTCCTCTTCTGCCCTGTCACTTCCTGTCACTGTACTCATCAGTCCGTCTTTCTTCCATCTATCACGTGTCCACACATGACTTTGCAGAGGTCAGCGATGAAGATGAGGTCATTGAAGAACCTGAGTCGTGCTGAGGAATGGTTCTGACACAGCTGGCACAGTGTTCCAACATGCCTCAGGGAACATAGTGAGTTCACATCCAGTGGCATCACAGTCATTAGGCTTAAATGTGTTTATGTCCTGTCACATTTGTATTTCTTTATTTAACATAGATTTAGCTAAATGTCTGGTTGAGACTATTTATTTAAGGTAAACACAAGAAACTTGTGCTACAGAAAATGGACCCGACTCAGTGAATAGCTCCCTAAGCTTAACATGTCCTATGATAACTATTAATTTAGCTATACAGACTAATGAGCAGTGATAACTAACATGTCTCTGGGGTCATCAGGGGGAACCTCCTTTCACCAGTGTTTCGTCTAGTTGGTCCCACGACACCTCCAGGAGGCTAGACTGTAATGGGTGAGGTTTGGACCCAAAAGCAGCACCGACTAGGACCGATGATTGGTAATGACTTTTATTGTTATTAGATGCAGGTAAATAAACACAGTTCAATTCAAAAGGGGAATGGCAGTCTTTGAGGGGCTTGGGGAAAATCCGAGGGCCCAGAATAAAGCTGTGGATGAGGCAGCCGTACCTGGCAGAGGGTAGGTCGGAACCAGGCAGAGGACCAAAAAACCAGCAGGTGAGTAACCCAGGAACACTCACGATGGTCGAGATGAGGACTCTGTCCCAGCGATGATCAATGGGGAAATGAGGAGAACTCACACGCTGCAGCAGTGGAGGTGGAGGACTCAGAGCAGCCCCGAGAACAGGCAGACAAAGACCAGGAAGAGGCAAGGCAGAATCGTGGTCAAAAACAGAAGGGCTGAAGTCATTACCAGGGCAGAGACGAGGCAGGTAGGTCGGGAGCAGGCAGGGTCGGAACCGGGAGATCAGATGAAGAGTAAACGCTGGAAAGTCTTTCATGGGAACAAAGAACAATCTGGCAGTGAGTGTGGAGGAGAGTGGAGCTTTTAACCAGGCTTGATTGCTGAAGAGCTGCAGCTGAGTGAACAGGTGAATGAAGTGACTGACGAGGTGGGTGTGGCTGGCAGATGGGGTGAGCAAGGGAGTGATGAGTGGAAAACAACTGAAGGCAGGTATGTATGGAGAACAAACCATGACACTAGACAGTGATCACTGGCGTCCCAGAGTCACTCCCCTAATGCCAGCCATCACTGCTCCTCACACCACCACTATTTTATTACTATTTTATTTTATTTTATTTTATTTTATTTTATTACTATTGTTACTGTGATACAGTGATACTGTGTAAAAACAGTGATACTATTGTTCTTCAATGTCAGTCTGGACCTGATGACGGATGTATCTACATGAACACTGACACTGATTGAAATAGAATCTGGTTCTGTTTAATGTTGCACATGTATTAAAGCTGCACTGATCAATATTTTTATATTAACAATGGATAAAATAACCATGTGTCAGTGTTGCTTGTAGTTACAAACTCACAGAGAATCATCACCTGACCCTCAGTTAGTGTCTTTCAGCTAAATATTTTAGTTTCATGGCACAAAACTTTAATGTGTCAGTCCAGTCTCACTGCTCTCAACAGTTTCCCCTGATCCTGAACAACTCAACCAACCTCAGCCCTCATATCAGACCTTGGTTGTAGACATGAAACGGTACAGAAATTTAGTATCACGATTATAGTGACCAAAATGGTCACATTTACAGTATCATCATGATGTTTTTAAAATGTGCCAAAAATGTTCAAAAAGTAAAAAGACCAACCTGTGAATTATTGCATTTAAACATGAAAACAACATGTACAACACATCTATGTCATCAGGATCCAGTAGCAGTTCTGGGTTTGCCTGCTGCATCCCCACTCTACACCAGGAAATGTTTTTTGTTTTTTTCTGTGCTGTAACATCTTTCAGAGACACTGTAGACACACCTGTCACCTGTCCAGCACAGTGCGGTTAAGAAAGGAGTCAATCCCTGTTTTTAGTTGGCTAACTCGCTTTTAAAAAACTCACATATACCCGCTAACTTTGATCTAATCTCCGGAGCAGCACTGTCACTACCACACTGACACATAATAAACCCATGTTGCTTGCTGTGCATGTGTCTGGGAGACCGTTGCTGGTTGATGCTGTATAGAAACTAATGTGAGTCAAATTAACCACAGCTATTAACCAGGTAATTGACCATGGTTATAGTGATAACTGAAATATGAATGGTAATACTAACCATCTGGCATTTCTACCATGATATAGCATGAACCGTTTCAGCTCTACTTGGTTGTCATGGTTACAATAATAGACATATAGCCTGTACTGAGAGTGGTGTACCTACCTTCGTCACCATGGTTACATACTGTTATGGCTTGGCTAGGTTCAGGAAAAGATGGTGATTTTGGTTAAAATAAGTACTTCCTCAACATTACACAATCTTTGTTGTCATGATTACAATATAAAGTGCTGGTTTCACACGGGAATCGAACACCGCTCTCCTGTGTCATATTCATCCATCCCCCACTACCTCCTCCTAACATGGACTTTGTCACTCTATATGAAAAATACGATGACTAGATGTCACCTAGCAACAAAACGTAACTATGGGTAATAATAACCTGCTGCAAAGCCGACCTGTGAGCTCATTTTTTTACAGGAGGGCAGTCTCCCTGATCTATGTATATTGATTCTGCTGAGTGACTGTGGGGTCAAAATGATTCTGCCCACTCCTCAGTGTACACAGGGCTTCACAGAGTCTGCTGCCATCAGGGTCATTTCTATCAGCAGCTGTTTTCAGTGCAAAAGCTCTAAAACCCACTGTAGCTGCACTTCATATTTTCTCTGTATTAGTGATTAGCTGGAGAGCATAGTGGAGCATTCAGCAGTATTTCTCTGATGGATCTGATGGATGTGTACATGTGTACAAACTTCATAAGGTGATAATATGTCAATGCTGTGTTCAGATTGATATGGTGCCCCAAATTGGCCAAAGAATCAATCTCTGCTGCTTTGAGGTTTTCACTGAAAAGTTTTTCTTCAAATTCAACTATAGTTTGTTTTTAAACAGTATATATGAAATCAAATGTCAAACAAAGCTAATGGTAAAACTTGTGCAAGATATTAGGTCTTTCTCAGTGCAAAGGGTCAAAGTTATTTTTATTGTCTCCCACAGGAGGAAGTTGTCTCGCAATGTAAAGATAGATAGATAGATAGATAGATAGATAGATATAGATAGATAGATAGATAGATAATAAAAATCACAATGAAATATATTAAATAAGAACAAAAGAAGAGCACAGGTACAAACATTAGCCTGAGACAAAATGAAATAGTCCATGAACATTAACCACCTCAGTAACTGAGTAGTAACAGTAACACCTGAGAGTTTCACCACAGAGCCAACACATCACAGACCAGGTGTATAAACAGGAGGGTGAGTTGACGCCCCCCTGTTGTGCTTACTTCTATATCAGAAAACTAATTTCCACTTGTGTATAAAAGAATCAAATTAACTGGACTGTGAAAACTGGACTCTGAAGATCCTTTCTATCCAAGTTGTTGCAGGTCCGTCTGGTTCCATATGGTTCCAGAGGAGACAAATAAGATCAGAGATTAATAACACATTCTCAAATAAAAAAATAAATGCTGCTTTTAATCATTAGCAGCTGAGCTGACTGATGGGCAGGAACAAATTGGAATGCAGAGTGAGACATTTAAATTCAGAACAGAGCTGCTGAAAATGGATTGGCCCAGATGAGAAAGTGAAGTGTCATTACAGCACAACTGGAGCCACTCTGTCTGCCTGCTTTTCCCTCCAGGGGACAGCAGCCCGAGTCACACTGCTATCATGTCTCCTTGTAAGCGGCTTGCCCACCTCTCTGTCCCCCATCCCTCAGTCCTCACAGAAGGACGGATGGAGAATGGGTGCTGCCGAGGTGAATTAAAACTACAAAGTGCTGATTATCATTCAGCAGCCGTGTCCCTCCATTTCTCCTGGGGCCCCTGCTCTGGGTGAAAGATAGAAATAAACATGAGGGGGGGGGGGTCTCACTCCGTTGTTCATTAGCCAAGCCAACCCCAGGTCACCCGGATCTGCTCCCTGGCCCCCAGACCACTGCCTGTAATTGAGGCCTGACTTGGATAAATAAATGATAGGAACGAGGGAAGGGGTCAGGGAGGGGAGCAGTGGGTGTCAGAATGGGTAATGGGTAATGAGGATGCCCTCGCTGTCCTCCTCACCTGTGTGAAGCACCTCAGTACTGCTGCAGACTCTCTGAGCAGCAGACATTTAGGAAGATATTCAGGAGGCATTACTGCACATTACTGGGTCCACTGAGTCACCAAAGAGACCGCCCACCTCCAGCCCCCCTCCTCTCTCTGTGTCACTGGCTCAGTCTCAGCTCTGTGTTGTGTCGTGTTGAGTTGTGCAGTGATGGATGTTTCCATGTGTTTGTCTTCATGTTAATAGTTTTGTTTTGCACATGAACAAACTTACAACTTAACTGGTCAAACACAGTGAGAACCATGCCATGAACAGTAATGTGTACTGGGATTGTGCTGCACGTTGATTGATTGATTGATTGATTGATTGATTGATTGATTAATAGAACACATGTATGTACTGCTCAGTCATACAGTTTGTTAGATCCAGAACACTGTAGAAGATGATTTAAGCAAGATGGTGAGGTGTATATTAATAACAACTAGAAAATTCCAGGGAAATTTTGAGTGCCACGGGGGCTACTGCCGGGATGAATACATGATTTATTTACAGTGTTCAAAAGTCACCCTGATCATATTCTGGTTTTGAGAAATGTCTTGATATAAAAGACTCTGATATAAAACAATGTCACATCCCTCCACCATGTATTATGTGGGAAATATCTCATATTCTGTCTTGTTTTTTTTTTATAAAACAAGAGGCAACATGTCTTCAAACTGGCATTTAAAGGGTTAAAATCCTGAAAACTAATAAACATTTGGTAGGTTTGAGCAGAACTGAAGTGGTTTAAGAGATGTATGCAAAAAAAAAGCAGAAAAAAAATATTGATATATACAGTAACTGACATTAGATTTTAAAAAATATGTCAAAAAAGACACTTTCTTGCAGAAATCCATACCTTCAGCTGTAACACAGCCAAAATGATCAGCAAATCAAAAAAGAAAAGTGAAGAAAATGTCCAAAAAAGGACAGAGGGACCCCTGAGGGTTAATAAATCCCATGAACCGCTATTTAAATTACCACTATTATGTTTTTTTCTGTGCTAAATTTAACATTACTGGGGAGGAGAGCAACGCGACTAGAAGTGACAGCGAGAGAGGGCTAGTAGCTTCTCCTCTCCTCTGTCTCAGCGGAGACCGTCACAACTTCATTCACTCTTTTAACAAAACAAAACAAAAAGCAACGAAGGAAGCAGTAAATGGACTTACATATTTAAGACCTAACTAAATGTCATTTAAGACCTAACATGCGGCTAATGTAAAGCTAGCAGAGCTTGGAGAGTTGGTTATCTGGTTGCTAGGCGCACGCACGCACGCACACAGGTAAGGAGCTGCCATTGCCATGGCAACGTGAAAATCTGCCCAGAATTTGGCTTTTACATGGCTTCAAACAACTGCAAATTATGAGAAAACCGTTACTTCTTTTCAAAAACCGAAAAGACCGTGAGAGACACTGAAGCCAGAGGTTTCTACAGTCTCTATTTTATTCAGATATTCCTTAAAATGAGTGAGTAAGCTCAGTGCGAAGACAGAGTGAGATTCTTTTGAAAAAAGAAGACGATTACATTAGGTGTCAATGAGAGTGAGACAGGTATTGCTGCCGGACTCGGCACCCCTGTTTAAATTTCATTTTATTTTTATTTATTTTTGTCAGAGATACATTTTATGAATCCCAACAACTATGTCTACATTTTGAGAAAGAATTATTTGTCTCCTTTTTACGGGTTGGCCGTGAGCTCGAGTTAAAAAATAAAAATAAAGGTTATTATTTACTGCTTCATGCACACTAGCCAACTGACGCTGTCACTCTAACTTTGAAGAAAAAGTGATTTCCACTCCTCCTTTGAGTGCTCATAGTTTGAAAAGTTTACATGTTATGTAAAAACAGTTCCTGTCTTTTTGAGAGAGCAGAAGTTTTCCTCCGTTTTATAGTTTGAATCACATTTCTACGTGCAGGTATGAGAGAGCTGGGTGACTCAGAAAAAGGTGAAATTTTGTAGCATTCCTAATGCATTATTTATTCCCAGTTTTTTGGGAATAACTTTGAGAAAAATTGGAATTTTAACACCAAAAGTCATAGCACCTCTTTCGAGATCAAGACGCACGTTTTGATGTATATATTACCGGGGTTTTCTCAAAGCTGCGGGATGAGTTACGCGCCAAAATTTGTCGGAAGAATAATAAACCTGAAGGAGAATATTACACTCCTCTCAGCTATTCTAGCTGCAGAGGAGTGCCTCGGAGCTGGGCACCCGTGGCACTAATAAACCACCACAGTTGTGACGGTCTCCGCTGAGACAGATGAGAGGAGAAGCTACTAGCCCTCTCTCGCTGTCACTTCTAGTCGCGTTGCTCTCCTCCCCAGTAATGTTAAATTTAGCACAGAAAAAAACATACTAGTGGTAATTTAAATAGCGGTTCATGGGATTTATAAACCCTCAGGGGTCCCTCTGTCCTTTTTTGGACATTTTCTTCACTTTTCTTTTTTGATTTGCTGATCATTTTGGCTGTGTTACAGTTGAAGGTATGGATTTCTGCAAGAAAGTGTCTTTTTTGACACATGTTTAAAATCTAATGTCAGTTACTGTTACAGGTCTATTATACACTGGTAACACATTTTGTACCCTCTGGGGTACATATATATGTATATCATATATCAATATTTTTTTCTGCTTTTTTTTGTATACATCTCTTAAACCAATTCAGTTCTGGTCAAACTTACCAAATGTTTATTAGTTTTCAGGATTTTTACCCTTTAAATGCCCGGTTGAAGACATGTTGCCTCTTGTTTTATTAAAAAAAACAACACAGAATATGGTATATTTCCCACATAATACATGGTGGAGGGATGTGACATTGTTTTATATCAGAGTCTTTTATATCAAGACATTTCTCAAAACCAGAATATGATCAGGGTGACTTTTGAACACTGGAAATAAATCATGTACTCATCCCGGCAGTAGCCCCCGTGGCACTCCAAATTTCCCTGGAATTTTCTAGTTCATTTTTTTTATCAACCATGACAGTGGGGCCAGCCAAGTGCCTCATCACTGAGTTTCTGGATCAAACAGGTTCTATTAGGAGTGCTGCAATCTAGCCACCTTAGCTCATTGTCTCTAGATTAAGAGACTTTTTTTTAACCAGACTGGGTACAAACCTGGTTCATGGCTCAGGGATACACCTGTTGTCTGCCGCTCTGGTTTCCCCGCTGCTCGGGAAGGGAAGAGGAGGAGCACTTCCAATACACTGAGCCTCTCCTCCATTACAGCAAATACATTTCTTTCATTACATGTGTAACAGCCATTTGTTTATTTGTGTGTTTATTCTTTGTTGTTGTAAACATTGTTGGTACTGGGGGTGGCGCTATGGCAACTTCCTGTTGGACATTCATTTATACATCCAGGCTACTGAGGCCAGGTGTGTGTGAACTGAGGCAAACAGTTTTTTGACTGTGGCTGAGGCATGGCTGAGGTCTGGAGATAGGAGCAGTATCAAATAATAGGCTACCTGATTGCCAAACCAATGTGCTATACGTTATCGTGCTTATGTGTGGAAGCAATAAATAGAGCAAAGCAACGGGAATTGTTTGGACAATGTTTATTGGGAGCCAAGTCAATTAATTGCACCAGCATGCACCTGCAGTTGGTGACAGTGGAAAGACATTAGTCAAAAAACTGCTTCATGAACTTTGAAACTGTCGTCACGCGTTGCCTGGGTGTGATTGAGGCTGGATCACCTGCGCATATTGGAGTTGCCAGGGAAGACGGGGAAGACAAAAAGCATCCAGCTGCCGGGAACAACGAGCCACGCCAACTGCGTATCATCCAGCGGGGAGAAGCCAACTCGCTGACCACCAGCACCGGGATCACGGATGCGGATCCGGAGCCACTGCAGGACCGGTAAGGACGTCTACTATCACTGATTCTTCCTCATGAGGTATGAGTAGCGCTACATAATAAAAATGGCCATTTTTTGACTCTGTGTGCACACATTTTTGGGCGTAAATCCAAGCTTGGTGGATGAAAACGACACTTGACTTTGACTCTGACTTGACTCGTTTCACTTCCGTGTTCGTGTGGGACTGTTGCCATGGCAAATATAAACAATAACGATGACGCGTTGGACATGCCTACGGAATCTATTGGAGATGCCGTTAATGACTTGAATGAAAAAGTGATGTCTATCAAAGACTCAGACAAAAATTGAGAAATCAAGGCGCATAAATCAAAATGTGTTGTTAAATTAACTACCAAGGCACTTTGTGAAAAAATTGAAAGGTTGCAAGGTAAAAGAAAGGCTAAATTAAACAAAGCAAGTAACTTAAGGAGGGTTGTGGAAGAGTTAATGTCAGAGAAGGATTGTGAATCTGAGGTCAAATGCACTTTTGCTAAGTATGTTGTTTTATGTGATGAAGCCAAAGCATTACATGATTCATTGATGGGTTTGTTACATGGTGATGAACTTGAAAGACAACAAACATGGTTCAAAGCCAAATTGCTGATAAATAACGATTTCATTGATGGTGTGCAAAAAATGGTTTACACAAACTTTCAACAATGGTGATAAAAACAGGTCATCACAGGTTGAAAAGAATGATAAAAGTGAAAATGAGGTCATTGATGATGTGTGTATTGAAGCGTCAGAGTCTTTTGTATATATTTAGTTCAGTTAAGCTCATCTGAGTAATAAATACTTTCCCCTTGCCGCTGCCCGGTTAAGTTCCCCTTTTCCTGTGTGGTTACTTAAGTTTATTATTTTCTATTCATTATTAATACTGTTCTATATATCTTGGTTCATGTGGGAATGCGCACGTTGTATTGTCGTCCTAGTAGTAATGCCGTAGTTTGTCGACGCACTGTGTTCTGATTGGTGTGCGATCATGTAGGTGTATGTGTACGAGTTGGAGAAAGAAAACGAAGAAAAAGAGACTGCTGGGCTGAAGTAGCCATTAGTTCTGGAGTTTAGTAAACTAACGGACCTTCATACCAGAGTGAGAGACTATCTGAGGCATTCCACCATCTGAGGATAGTTCGGCGCCGTGAAGAAGGATTTTAGAGACTGTTTTTTCTGCCTTGTGTGCGGACTGCGTCGGCCGGGAGTCGCTAGCAAGCTCGGCTAGCTTCGATTCATCTACCACGTTCCCAAAACGTGGAAACCTCTGACTCCGCAGCTGAAATCCCTCCTCGTCAACAGTCACCTTCCTCCTCTCTGCAGGATTCACATGCCTCCTCTCTCCCCGTCATTCAACGGATTCTCCGGCACCATCACCCCCCCCCCCCCCCCCCCCCCCCCCCCCCCTCCTCACACTCTTCTTTCTCCATCCTCTCAGACGTCCCGCCACGTGAGCTCCGACCCCGGGCAACTTGGTACCTTTAGTTTGAGTATTATTTCAAGGACTTAACCTACCTAAATCGAGAGTTTATTTTGTTTATCTGAGTGTGTGTAAGTCTGTTTATTTAGAGTTGCAATAAATATACACTGTTTATTTTCATTATACCTTTGCCCTTCCCAGTCATTTTAGTGAGTGTCCACAGCATCTTTAAATCCATAGTGGGACGCCTGCGGTAGTGGCTAGCGGCCTACCTTTATCAGCTTGGCAGTACAGTTAAGTGTAGGTGGTTTTTAAGTGTGCTGCCATCCATACAGTGCAGGTTTGTAGCCCTCCGTTACAATGTGCACCCTGAGGACAGTGTGTCAAATGCTGTCAGCAAGCATTCAAGCAAACACAGTGCTGGCAGCAGGAAAAGCAGTAGCTCCACAGCATCTGCACGCATTAGAGCAGAGGCTGAGAAGGCCGCACATCTTGTTGTTGGTAATATTGTGTGCTTAATGGCTTTTTTTGTGTACTGATTTGAATTGTTGTGTCTGCCTGCCATCAACAATTAGGGGCAGGAGTGTAACAGCCATTTGTTTTTGTGTGTGTTTATTCTTTGTTGTTGTAAACATTGTTGGTACTGGGGGTGGCGCTATTGCAACTTCCTGTGTGAAGTTCATTTATGGGTGATTCTTCAATTCGGGGCACTTTTGACTTTGGGAATTTTGAAAAAATAATGTTCTTTAATCTCTGTTTTTTCTACTTCAAAAGGTTTATCAATTGGTCTGGAACAAAGATCTTAGCATAGTTTTGATTGCTCTTAATGATAATTTTGATATTATGATGCTTTTTTCAAAGTTGTCACAGCAAAATGTCATTACCATCACAAAAACAAAACACTGGTTTTAATACAAAATGATCTGACAAGCAAAGTTTTCACAATAATTCCAGGAAGTACAAAACATGCTCTTTAAGAATCATGTTCTAAATATTTGTAAGTACATTTAAAATACATTTTAACAACATGTTCTTTCTAACTTTTTAATATATCGCCTTTTCTCAACAATGAAATATTGCATACTAATCAGAATATTTGCATTGCAATGTATATTTTTTCAGAAAATGCAAATTTAGACTTTTAAACATTACCACAATGATTGACGTAAAACCCAAGTTAACAAAAAAGCAACATTTTCTATCAAATAATGTATTGTGACGGTAATGACAACATGTTTTGGTAATGACAACATGTTCTGGTAATGACATAAAAATGAACACTGGTGTTTTTTGTTGTATTTCACAACAAATGAGAGAAAGAAAATACTACTTTTTTTAAAAACAACACCTTTTGAACACTTAGCCTCCCATTAAAATGAATCTCTTGGTAAACTACCACAGCATTGCTTACATAATCATATCTTCTTGGGCCGGCTGGCTTGTTTCTGACATAAAAAAGGATCAAACAAGAGAATTGGCATGCTCAACTCAAATGTCCCAATCCAAAAATGATAAAATAGAAAATAAAGTTTTCAGCACTCTCAAATAAGTGTGTAGCATTTTGTTTCTTCAAGTGGGAGAGTACAGGAGAGAGATGTGCCCATATAGCTGAAGGATCATGCCTCATTGATGAGGAAACTGAACACACTGACGATATCCCTTTTCCTGTGTAGGCAACTCCAGTGTGAAGGGATGCTTGCTTGTGTGAGTCACCGAAATGTACGGCTTGAATCTCAGATGAGTATTTGCAGAGATAATTCTCAGCAAAATCCACTTGAAGAATAATCTCACTCTGCCCAACATTTTCTTTCAGTCGACTCAGCGTGGAGTACTGATGGCGGATGTTGAAGACATGTCTTGCGAATCTCTCTTTTAAAGCAGAGGTGAAGTCTTCCAAAAGAGATTGAAGGGTACCATATATCCGCTCCTTTGTTGTTAAGTGTACATTGAACTTGTGTTTCGTTCCATCTTTGTTTGTCTTCTCACGCTCTTCAACTTTATTTTTCCAGTTAAACCAGTAGGTCTGTAAGCCAAGATCAAATTCACCAGTTTGCAGCTCTTTTCCTTTGCAGAGGTTACACTCTCTGTATGCACATTCTTTTGTTGGCTTTTCACAGCATAAGGCCTCCATCAACCTGTCAGGGTTTTTGCTTTGTATCACTCTATGATACGCTAGCTTGTCAGCCATAAACTGCACATTGGCATGTATTTTGCATAAGCAGGTGTCTCTGTCACGTGAAGTAGGTGTCACAACCCAAAAAGGTCGGTTTTTGCAAAACTCTGTATATGATAGCTTCAACAGTGGACTTTCCATTTTGAACTTCAGATAAAGGTTGTGAAGTGTGTCATTTAGAAAACGCTTCTGCTTTTTCACCTTCTGTCGGGTGAGTGTCTCCCTTTTCCCTGTTGTTGCTCTGCTGTTATCGTCTCGTTCCAAGAATATCTTGATTTTCTCAGTGGTATCCACACTGATTATGTTTTTGTAGGGTTTCCTATGAAAGTGAAGACCAGCAGGCCGTTCACTGTTTTTCCGCATCATCTTGGCTGAAAATCCAAGTTGCTTTTGCGCTTCTTTCACCAAGTGGTACTTCTTTAGAATCTTCAGAGCCAGAATCTTTGACACTACTTGTTTTTCTTTTGTGTCAGAATCCTTATATATTTTTTTTCAGCTGAGAAAGCACTACATTCTGAAACAGCAGTGTTCTTCAAAGGGCCTTCGGTTTTAGCTGCATTTGTTGCTTTAATTTCATTTTGGGGGATTCTGAGGCTTTCAGCTTCTCTGAGAGCCTTTGATATCTCTTTTTATACTTCTCCACCTTTTTCAGAGCATGTTCAAGCTTCAGATGGTACTCAGCAAGGTCACGGTAAGCTTTTGCCCTATTTGCTCTCACGATTTTACGTCCTCTCATATGACTTGGGGTTTTATGATGAGAACAGTCAGGTGAAGCTTCAAGAATGGGCACTTCATTCACGTTGTTCACGTGTTCTTCCTGATTTACTGGAGATATGGGAGGTGTGTTTCCAGCTATATAACTTTCTATCCTCTCTCTGTTCTTATCACTGGCCCTTTTGTTTCTTTGGTTAACTTTCCACTGTCGTCTTCTGCATCTTTGTTCCCGCTTTGATAACTGTGTGATATCTTTCAATTTTCCTGACTCTTTTCTTTTTTTGTATCTCTCTTTTTCTTTTGCAAGATACCGCTGGTATTTCTCTGGATCTTCTTTGATTTTGTCCCTGTATTTTTTTGAGCGTTGAGCTGGTTTAGCTGGGGCCACGTTTTCATCTTCAAACAAAAAAATTGTAAATTACAGTTGGTCACTGTTGAATTATGTATCATAAAGTAGTAAATAGTAAATCAAGTTAATATATTCTTGTTATAAGGTAATAAACAGATAAATTGTCATTACCATCACTGACTGTCATTACCATCACAGTCACTTGTGTGATGGTAATGACACGTGATGGTAATGACAATTTTTACTCTTTGCAGAAAATGTTGGCTAAGTTTTAGACTTGCTAAGCTAATTGTTTAGCTAGCACACAATGTACACTGAATATATGTAAATAAAGTGAAGTTTTCTATCAATGAATTAAAATGCTCAAATAGTAACATGTTTGGTAATGACGCCTAATAAACATACTCTCAGATCAGGCTGTATAAAACACCAAATTACTTACATATTTGGGCATCAAAAAGCAGGCTTCTGCCTCATGTCTGGGAATGTTCCTCTGGAGCATCTAATTTGCATACAACAATGTATGTAACTGTTTGTAAAAACTTTATTGCTCTCTAAAATGTTGAACGTGATGGTAATGACAGATGTATGAGGGACAGCGATATTTAACTATAAATAACCTGCAAATTGAACAAATATAATCTATATGAATTTTAAAAATGTCTTTTTAAGTTGTTATGATGAAATGCAATGTAAAATTTTAATGAATTTTGAACTTTTTATTGCTTTATTATAGAGGGGATGTCAAAAAGTCTGGGTTGGGGACAAGCCCAAAACAATGAAATTCTTGCACATTTTAATTTTCAACACACTGAAAAAGTATTAAAATGTCATCATTGAGGCACAGTTATTTTTTTCATAGCTACTAGAACCTAACTCTAACAAATGCAACATTTTTTTTTTCTAAAAAACATTTTTTTCTAGAAAATCTACCCTGGGGACAGAAAAACTCCCTTAATTGAAGAATCGCCCTTATACATCCAGGCTAATGAGGCCAGGTGTGTGTGAACTGAGGCAAACAGTTTTTTGACTGTGGCTGAGGCACGGCTGAGGTCTGGAGATAGGAGCAGTATCAAATAATAGGCTACCTGATTGCCAAACCGATGTGCTATACCTTATCGTTGTCACGGCCTCCCCTCTGTGAAGCTTGTTTTGTTTTTTTTCTCTCTGCTTCCTTCCCCTCTGTCTCTCTCCCCTGCCACACCTGCAGCTCATCACTTCATCACCAATCTACACACCTGGCTTCATTCAAGGCTCAGTCACCACTACACCAGCATAAGAGGACTCTCCAGAGAGACAGCCACTGCCAGAACGTTGCACCGTACTGTTAGTGTTCAGTGCTTGAGTCATATACAAAGATCATCCAAAAGGAAAATAGAATGAATCTTTTTACTGAGCAGAGAGACAAAGAACAGGTAAGACATACAGTATATGTTAAACTCCAGCCTTCCATTAGCTATACTGCTTGTCCTCTGAGGGGGGCTGGAGCCAATCACAGAGCTGACATATAGAGACGAGCATCCATTCATGTCCACATTTATTTACAGTCACCAATTTATTTGCATATCTTTGGACTGTGGGAGGAAGCCAGACTACCTGGAGGAAACACAGGCACATGAATAAACTCCACACACAAAGGCCCCCGACTGAATCAAGGTTCAAACCCAGAACCATTAATTTAATAAACCACAAACCCAGTGGAACTTAATAAATTACAGAAATAATAAATAACAGGAACATGACCAGGACATGCTATCAGCAAGGGGCCCAGATCGACTGAAGATCTGATCGTGCTTGAAGATCTGATCATCACTAAAGTGTATTTCACGAAGAGCTAATAAAAACAAATGAAATGGTCAAAGTTGTCATATTGACATTTAAGGTGTATTGGTTGATTTTCAAACCTCAATCATGCATTTAACATGCAAGAAAACATTCCACCTTAAAAGTGTCCAGTAGCTGCTGGTAGCTTCTGAGCTGCTCAGTGAATTAAATGGTTAAGTAGTAAAGATGGAAAGACAGAAAACATCCTTTCATTCATCATTCACTCTTTTGACAGTTTCTTTATCTGTGATGTATTCACGCAGAAACATGACAGAGTCAGCCTGTTACACTTGGACAGCTTGTGCTGCTGGAAATGAAAACTAGCTTAGCTACATTTTCATAGCTTAGAATGTTAGCTTAGCTTGACCTCTGCCTGCACTGCAGCTTCTCCTCTGAATGGATGTTTCCAATGTGGCTTTATTTGCTCAACACAAGTCAGTAAATGAAATTCAGAACACAATTTTGTGTTCATCCACCTGCTGCTTAATGCTGTGCTAATCAAAACCTGCTACATCCATGGCATGGTCTAATATCACTGAGCTGGATGTTGTCTGATGCTGCGTCATTTGCTCAACATTTATTTTTATTTTTTTTTTTTTAGTTACTGTCTCTTTTTTTTTCAAACTTTATTGAACATTTCAATTTTACAATTCAACATAGGAATCTTCGTTTTTCATTTTGCATTCTTATGAATTATGTAAAACATTTTCAAACTGTTCAAAAAGCAAGGCAGAAAAATTAGAAAAATATAAAAAAATAAATTATGACATGTTATAAGAAAATAAAACAAATTAATAATACAGGCTAATTTTTCTCACCTCCCAGCAGTCAGGATAAAAAAAAAGCAGATCTCTATTAACTAATTAATCAAAGCATCAGGTACCTTGACATATTTTGACACAGGTCTTGTATTGGTTTGTATGTGTCCGCCAAAAACAACAAAGAGGAAAAAAAAATCTTAATTTCACTTTTAAAACATGTCAGTGAGGGTTTCTGATTCCTCCATTTACATGTATGGATATGATATTTTCCCTTCATTTGCTCAACATGATCAAACGGTTCATAAAGTCAGTCTAACACGTGATCATGTGATCATACTTGACTGTTCTATGTAAACTTGTCACCGTAGAAACAGTGGTTACATAACCTTTGAAATGAGCCGCAACTTAATGGTGCGCATGCATGATAGGTACAAAAAGCACAACACCTCTGAATGTAGTGATCTGTAATGTTTGACAATGAATAAAACATTTAACATTTAATTAGTTAATATAAGGGTGCAGCCATAATGTTTGGTTTCAGTATTTCACGTCATGTAAATGTAACAGATTCAATTACGATAAATTATGCTGATGATGTCTGATGATGTCTGATGGTGAGGCACAGCTGGTAACAGCACTGAGGAATTAGGTTTGTCTTCACACATACATACACACACACACACACACACACACACACACACACACACACACACACACACACACACACACACACAGTCCCCATGTGCTTCAACAACGAACAAGCATACAGGAGCACAGGAAATTAAAAAAAACACTGTCAGTGTCAACACAGCATAAGAGCCAATTAACACCATTATCTTTTTCCCCAAAAATGAAATAACTGAGGGCGACAACAGCATGGCTGCCAGTGGTGACCATCTTATGTCACATAAATTAACCATTTGTCATGGTTCGCTATGGCAGACACTTTTTGTTAGTTTTGTTTTGGACTTTGTCACTTCCTGTTTTATTTTGTGATAAGGTTTCCTTGTGTGTCTCCGTGTTTTGCTTCTTGTCGTGGTCTTGTTTCTGTGTAGTGATTGTCTGCCCCGCCCTGATGTGTTTCACCTGTGTGCAATCACCTTGCCTCCTTGTCTATATAGTTCTTGTGCTCCCCTTTGTCTGTGTTGGTTCGTCTGTTTAGTTCAGGGTTTGTTCACGTCATCTGTTCATGTCTGTAATTTTGGTTAATAAACCTTTTTGCACTGTTCCCAAAGTGTTGCATGCTGCATTTGGGTCCTACTTACCTTTAACCCGTGACACCATTGAGGAGGACAAACAAGGTTCGAGACATTGAACATTTTTCTCTCAACCCAATGTTCTCTCTTCTCTTCTCAAGCCCAACGAGCAGACATTCAACAGTCAAACTGAATTACTTTAATGTTATTGTGATGGAATCTTAAAGAAAAAGAAAAATGTCAGAATGGATTTAAACTGCTGTATAAATGAAGGGTGGCTGTCAGGACAGCAGAGAACACCTTATTTGGTGGAGAAATAATAAGTCATGTGCTTGCAATTTGTTGCTTCATGCTTTTTGTTGTCTATATTTCTGATTTCAACTTTACAAATAACAGAAATATTTATGTAATCAGGTCAGCTCCACTTTACATATGACATGACTTATGTTTTACCTGAAAGCCTAGGTTATAATATTTCTGTTGATCAGCTGGGAAGTGAAAACATCAGAAGAGAGATATATACACCACTAAACATCAAATTTGACAGGTTTCCCCCTCAGGGTTTATAGGTCACAAGGTCATGGGGGAGTAAGGGGGGTCAGGAAGGGGGTGGGGTCAGGAGGAGGTTATGCTGACGTAATGTGCTTTCCCAAAGGGTGAGGGGTGTATATTAAAGGACTACGTCATCATCCATACTTGTTAACAAGCAACAAGTCCTGATGACTGTGTGAGAACACATTACCATAAGAGCTCACCCTCTCTTTGTCACACACACACACGCTGAGTCCACCACCCCTCCCTCTCCTTGTCACACACACACACACACACACACACACACACACACACACACACACACACACACACACACTTCAGCCAAGTATTGATGACTATGTGAGAAACAAAGTTAAAAAGTTCTTAAAACATAGGATCTCTGTGAATCAGCCTATTCATTGGAAAGGCTCATCATCCAAACTTATTAGCAAGCAGCAAGTATTGATGACTGTGTGATAAACAAAGTTAAAAAGTTCTTAAAGCATATTACCGCTGTGAGACAGCTGTTTCAACGGAACAGGTCATCACGCATACGTATTCACAAACAACAAACCCTTTATTGTAGAAAATTAAACTTTAACAATTTACATGGGTATAAATGCATGTTCTCCTGGGTGTATCAGACGCAGGATTCGTTGAAAACAGACAACACCGACAACATGAGCCACGGTATGAGAAAACTTTATTTTACCACAACCGTTATCGCTTGAAGAAATCATTTTTTAAAAAAAAAACGTTTAAATATAGCACTTATTTATTTTAGAAAATAAAGTTTCTGCAGAGGTTCACCATCTTCCTCTACAAAACATCACCAGCACATATATCGGTAAGTAATATATTCCCTCTCCCTGAATCACTATTTATTTAATTTGAAAAAGATCTGCGCTCTTCAACTATGATTTATTTACTTATTTAATTTTGTTTTTAAAGTTACCCCCGAGGAGCTGGAGGGTCTGTGCTTTACGCAATCAGACTACGGTAATGTTACCATTTGTTTATTTATTTTTTGTTTGTTTTGTTCTTCTATTTAACAACATCAATATCGGAAACGGAATCATTCACTCTCCAACTACCTACAGATTTAATAGACGCTGCTGATCGGCTTAGCCGGGCTGGAAATCCGGCCGTTTTCCACGGGGAATTAGGAGGCGTAGAAGAAGGGCCGAGTTCGCCGGCAATCCGTCCCGAGAGTATCCGTCCGAGGGTCAACCGTTTACGGCTTCCAAAACGCCGTAAACCCGCTCTGCCGGACTCGTCTGCCAAAAATATCAGATCGGAAGGTCCGGCAAAGGAATCTGCCAACGGTCCAGATGTAACGGGTAAGTCCATGAAAACTTTTTTTAAACGTTTCTTTGGATTAGAGTATTTTAACAATTCCTACGGACATCCCGCTTTTACCGCTTACACATTTAAAATGAAGGCCGGTCTTCCTACGGACTTCCGGAATGTAGGGCGTGTCTGTGACGCATTTCCGGTAGTGTATTTGGAAGCCAGCGCCACCAGCGGTGTGGTGATGTAATGTCACCTTGAATTTAGCTGCATGGAGTGGAGAATAAATATTGTTTTTTAGTAACTGCTTTTATTATGCCTATGTACAGGGGTTCAGTCAACTATACCTCCAGAGAGTCCTGAGACTCCTGCCACGCAGCCGCATCTACCCGGCCCAGCGGACGGACAAGCGCCCCTGGCAACTGCACCTCCGGAGACTCCTGAGATCCCTGCCACCCAGCCACATCTACCAGGCCCATCGGACGGACAAACGGCCGTGGCAACTACCCCTCCGGAGACTCCTGAGATCCCTGCCGCGCAGCCACATCTACCAAGCCCATTGGACGGACAGACGCCCGCGGCTACGAGACTGATCAAAGGTAGGCTTACTTAGTACATTTTATATATTTATGGTATATGATATAAAATAACACGTAACCTAAAATGACATAACCCGAATCGTTAAATACTAAAGCTAAAGGTACATGACACGCTGAATTAAAACATCTCCTCTCATCGTCTTTCGTCACAGAGGGAACACCGAGGAGACATTTGATTCGTCAGCCCAGAAGAGGGCGGAGAGGACCCCCCTACCTTCGTCGGAGAAACTCAAGAACGCACTCCGTCGATCCTCAGTGTCTGTGTGCGAGCAATCGCAGAATCATTCTACAGTTGGGTCAGGGTCTTTTATCTGCTTTCATTGCTTTGTGTGAGAAGTTGTAAAGTAAGGTGTGACATTTCAACATGGCTAAAGAATTAAACCTGGGCTTTTTTTATGATCTTTGTCAGTCTGACGTGGTTCCAAGCGAGTTAGAGAAATATGTAGAGGAATTGAACCGTATTTCACCCGCTTTAGCGGTAGACGATAGCATAGCCAACATACCTGAAAATTCCCCAGAATCTGATCCTTTTGCGGAAATCCAACAAATCTGCAATACAGAAAATTATTTCCAAAATATAGAAGATGCTCTCAGACTAGTCGATCAGATACCGTCATCCAACCCCTCCCAGCAGCACGGGTCTGACCCTCAGGCCTCTTTCACAGCCGATGCGTCGCACGCTCCCTCTCCTCAAACCCCGCCGATAGAGACCGATATTGAACCCATCTCCCCTGCCTCGCACGCTGCTCATACGAGCGTGTGTGAATCAAACCCCACTCGTCAGAGCGGGGGAAATTCAATGCGGGAGGTCGAACCGTGTAGAACAGTAACCCGCGACCGTTTCAACAATTTAGAAATAAGACAAGTTTTTAATGTACCACCTCCTAGAAACGTGCCTGATCTTGCTCAATTTTACCAAGATGTCGTCGGGATCCTCAGGGATCTGGCCGACGAAGTGAAATTAAAGGCTAAACGTAATGATGTGATACAGTTAGAAATAAAAGGCGAAAACATGCAAAATCACGTTAACGTGACCGTCGACGAAGCCGGTGAAGTATGAAGCCTAAATGTAAAATCTGCGGTGAGAAATTGCTCGGCGTCGACGATCACCAATGCTACATTCAGAGTGTTCCACCAGCCACACAGCACAGTGAGAAATTGATTTTCTATGATTTTGAAACATTTCTCAATCAGGACGGCAACCACGTCCCTTTTCTGGTGTGTACAAAAACACTGAACGGTGTGGAGTGGGCCTCTTATGGTCTACAGTGCGCCAGAGACTTTGTCCTGCACTTCAGAAGACCATTTTACCAGGGAACTAAGTTCATAGCCCACAACGCAAAAGGTTTTGACAGCTACTTGGTCCTTAACAGCATGGTAGAGCTGGGTTTAGAACCCTCTCTCATCATGCAAGGAAGTAAAATCCTCAGCTTCACAGATACCGATTATGATTTAAAATTTATCGACTCTCTGTGTTTCCTCACCATGCCTCTCAGCGCTATGCCCAAAGCGTTAGGTTTCGGCGATCAAACCAAGGGCTACTTCCCTCACAGGTTCAGCTCCAAGGAGCGCTTAAATTACATCGGGCGCTACCCGCCTGAGAGTGATTATGGCATAGAAAGCATGACAGCTCAGAGGCAGGAAGAGTTCCGCGACTGGTATAGTAACGCCAGTCGCGGTGTTTTTAACTTTGAGAGGGAAGCTCGGTACTATTGTAAAAAGGACGTCGATATTCTCGCTGAAGGTTGCGTCCGGTTCAGGAATCAGTTTCTCGTCGACACAGGCGTGGACCCTTTCAGCTGCATTACCATCGCATCGGCATGCATGAAGGTCTTTCGCACAAATTTCCTGCCTCCTAAAACCTTAGCCATACCCTCACCCGATGACTATAGAAGACAGTGTAAACTATACTCCAACGCCTCCATCCAGTGGTTAGAGTGGGTAGCACACAGCCAAAACATCTTTATCCAGCATGCCTTAAACAGGGGAGAGAAGCAGATCGGCCCTTACTCTGCAGACGGCTATGCCGAAATCAACGGTGAAAAGTATGTTTGGGAGTTTCTGGGGTGCTTTTACCACGGCTGTCCGACGTGTTTTCAACCTCATGAAACCAGTCCTCTGACGGGGGCCCCCTTCGAGGAGCTTCATGCGGCCACCGTGGACAGATTACAGAAGCTAAAGTGTGTTTACGGCGTCCGCACAGTCGTCATGAGAGAACACGACTGGACAGAGATGAAAAAATCCCACCCCGGGCTGAAAAGGTTTCTCAAGGACTTTCAGGCACCCGAACCTCTCTCCCCTCGCCAAGCTCTTTATGGAGGCAGGACGAGCGCCGTGAGACTGAGGTACACGGCGGGGCCTAGTGAAACCGTGCGATACGTGGACGTCACTTCACTGTACCCGTACGTTAACTGTAGCTTTCCTTACCCGCTAGGTCACCCTACCATCATCCACAAAGACTTTGACGAGCCTCAAAATTACTTTGGGTTGATCAGGGCCGTCGTCTATCCTCCACGCAGGCTGTTTTTCCCCGTTTTACCTTACAGAACCTCTAGGGGTAAACTGGTTTTCACCCTTTGCCGTACCTGCGCCGAGATCAACAACCAGCAGGGTCCTTGCAGACACGACGAGGAGGCCAGAGCACTGACGGGGGTTTGGGTGACGGTTGAACTTAACAAGGCTCTAGAGTTGGGGTACAGAGTCGCCAAGATCACCGAAGTGTGGCACTTTGACAGACGCAGTGACTCCATTTTTGTCAAGTACATGCACACCTTTCTCAAAGGTAAGCAGGAAGCTTCGGGCTACCCACCCGAGGCCTCCGATCAGCAAAGCAGAGAAAAGTACATCCAGGACTATCGGGTCAATCAGGGCATTCAGCTAGACGCCAGCAAAATCGCGGTGAACCCGGCCAAGAGACAGGTGTCTAAGCTGTGTCTCAACAGCTTCTGGGGTAAGTTTGCTCAGAAAACTAATTTGACGCAAACCAGCCTCGTCAGCGATTCTGAAGAGTTTTTCCGTTTTCTGTTTTCGGGACAGTATAAAGTTCAGTACTTTACTTTTCTCAACGATAAAACTGCCATCATTCAATGGAACTACAGCGAGCGTTGCGTCGTGCCCCCAGGCAGAGCAAATAATGTATTCATCGCTGCGTTCACCACCGCCTACGCCCGCCTCAAGCTGTACGGTTATATGGAACGGTTAGGACAGAACGTTCTCTATACGGACACCGACAGCTTGATCTACGTGGTGAAAGACGGGGAGTCCCCCTTGGAGCTGGGTAATTACCTGGGGGACTTGACGGACGAGCTGGGGGGTGATAGCATCCAAGAATTTGCGGCGGCCGGTCCCAAGAGTTACGGGTACCAGACCAGAAACGGTAAGAAAGCAGTGTTGCGTGTCAAGGGTATCACGCAGACCCGGGAAAGCTGCGAGCGGGTCAACTTTGACGGTATCAAGGAACTAGTGGAGGGTTACCTGAAAGACTCGCAAGAGGGCGTGATTGAGACTCCTCAGCGTAACATTAGAAGAGATAAAAAGAGCTTCTCGCTGAAGGATTCAACATTTCTAAAAAAGTTTAGAGTGGTGTATGACAAAAGACGTCTCTTTAGCGACGGGACGACTTTGCCATTCGGGTATTAGAATTTGAAAAAAAAAAGAAAATGTCACACCTCACTGTTACGGAGGAGATTGATTTTGATCCTAGACTCACTGTGCCTTTTTCATGTTTGGTTGTGGGACCCAGTGGATGTGGGAAAACTTATTTTGTAAAAAATGTACTGGAAAACCTCAATCATGTCATGGATGCTGTACCGGAAAACATTGTGTGGATTTATACTTCATTTCAACCTATGTATGCTGAACTGCAAAAGATGAATAAAAATATTAAATTTGTGGAAGGGCTACCTGATTCTTTTGAAGACTCGAACCTGTTTCCTCCCGACCAGAAGCATCTGATCATTTTGGACGACGTTATTTTTCAAGCCTCCGACCACCCTGAAGTGGTCAGACTTTTCACCCAGTACAGACATCATAGAAAAATGAGCGTTATGATGCTGACCCAGAATGTATTTCACCGAGGCAAACACAGTCGTACCATTAGTCTGAACAGCAATTATCTGGTGATGTTTAAAAACCCTCGGGACAAGTTACAGGTAAATATATTGGCTCATCAAATCTTCCCCTCACAAAAAGCCTTTTTCCTGGAAAGCTTTGAAGACGCCACCAGAGACCCCCACGGTTATTTAATCGTCGACCTCACACCCTCCTGCCCAGAACGGTACAGACTGAGGACGGGCATACTTCCTCACCAGTGGCCGACCGTCTACGTTCCCAAAACGAAGTCTGCGTAAAAAAAAAAAAAAAAAAATGTCGGACCGTATAAAAAGGAACGCTCCCTTACTACAAGCTCTGTACCAGGCCACGCCTCAGAAACAACGAGACATTCTCACCCACTGCTCCCCTGATTTTCTCAAAGCTCTGTGCGAGATTGCCTTAAATGTCTTGAAAGGGAACATTCCTCTATCTCCTTCTCAATACAAAAAACTAAAGAGGCAGAAGAAAATTATCAGACTGCTGGCGGATAAAAACACCGGTTTAAAACGCAAACAGCTGGCTCTAAAGAAACAGTCGGGCGGCTTTCTTTTACCGCTGCTTTCGGCCGTCGTGCCCATCATCGGTAACCTTCTAGGGGGACTCGCTAGTAGATGATAAAATGTCTCTGAGGACGACCCAGAAAATGTTTCTCTTCTCACCGCAGCAGCTGAGCCGTCTGACTCGACCGGAGCCGTCCATCAGACAAACGGCAGAAGACGATTTGGATGCGAAAATGAGAGCGATATTAAATGAACCGGGATTGAGTTCGGACGAAAAAGTTAAGAAATACAACGCTCTGCTGCAGAGATATCTCACTCTGATTAAACAAGGCCAGAACGACGAGCCTCGAGTTACTTTGACTCTGCATCGTGACCGGTCGAGCGATGACGCGACAGCCGTTCAGGCTGAGCCTGAGCAGCGCGAGGTCCGAGACGTTTCCCAACCCGACCGGGAGGACTTGGATGAAACGGGCTACGATGTGGTCAAAAGCCTTCCCCAACGCAATCGCAAAAACGCAGAGTACATCATGAAGAAATTATCCAAAGGTGACGGTGGTTGGACTTCGATGGGGGAGTTGGTTTATAAGGGCGAGGTTGTGAAAGGGTCTCATATGATCGATTTATTTAAAAACCTTTCACTCTCTTATAAAAAGAAAACCCATACCCCGCCCCCTACAGGGTGGATGACTTTCTTGAGTACTCTGAGGGAACTCAACATCCCCTTATCCTCCGTGGGTAACCCCCGAGCTCGTGAACAATACCGCCGGCTAAGAACAAGCGGAGCTCAGGTCGGTTTTGAAGAAGAAGAAGAAGAAGAAGAAGAAGAGGAGTCTCCGGCGGCTGCTCGAGGCATACAGCGAGGGAGTAATAAAAAGAGAAAAACTCTATTATCCCCACATTGGATTACTCCTCAGGTAGAAGAACAAGAACAAGAAAAAGAACTAGAGACTAAACAACGTAAAATAAAAATGTCGTCGCAGTGGATCAACTTCTCCTAACAAACATTAGTAAGAAACGAATCATATTTTTTCTGTCTTTTCTCAATAAAGTCTTTATTTACTTCATTTTGAGTCTACGATACATTTTTTATTGAATAATACTACAATACTACGTAGGAATAAAAACAAAAAAAAAACAAAAAAACAAAAACAAAAAACATAAGGGTGTCACAAGTTGTAGCAATCTTTAAACATTTGTAAAGAGCAAGTAGTATGGTTAAAAGATGCTGAGCTACAGTTTCTGATACAACGTTGATATTTTTTCACAAAGTTGGTAACCTCTAGGTCATTTTTTACTGCATCGTCGTTATACAGAGACAATACTTGTTCAAAAGATAAACCGCAGGCCCTATGACAGAGATAATAAACGCAGTGCTGACCGCAGGCGGTGGACAAGGGTTGTTGAAACTGACGATCGTGGTACAGTATCTTTTTAGAACGGTTTTCCAAAAACTGTAAGATGCTCGAGGGATAATGATCAAAGTCCGGAGGAAATCCGTAAGAGTCAAAAAAAGTGGCTACGCCGTCCTCTTCCAGAGTCAGAGATAACCAATGCTCTCCGGCATATGCGTGGGGTGGGTGTTGACGATAAAGTAAGCCGGGGCTCTGAACGAAGGACTCAGCAACGGCAGCTGGTCGGAAGCCCACACGCCGCAAAATACATTTCCTAACAAACGATGCAAGAGATTTTCCAGTTGATGGTTATCCATTTTAATTATTCCGTCTTAATAATAATCCACCAAGACTTGTCTTTTAGAGTTGATCTCCAGAATGGAGTCGTAACAAGCGTAGACGATCAGAGTGGTGGTATGTGGTAGCGGTACTCTGAATCTCATCTCCAGTCTTAAATTCCCATTGTGTACGGGGGACAGAGCGTCGTTGTCTTCCCCCGGGTTGAGATTAAACACAAACAGAGAGTACCCCGCGTTAAATTCTTCGCGGTTGATGCTCAGAGGTAAATCTTTCAGATGTCTCCCCGTGGCGATAAACATGTTGTAAAACTCTCTGACCGAAATCCCGTGGTTAAACTGGGGCTGGAAAGCCTTAGCCGGAACCTGTCTGCCGTCCTGACAGAGGGCCAGATATTCCACATCGTTGTGGAGAAAATTGAAGGGTGACAGGTCTCTTCTCCCCGTGAAGGCTTCGTGGTTTACCATACCCAAAACCACGTATTTGGGTATAGCTCCCAGAAAGAGATTCTCCTGGTTACATATCCTGGAATTCTGCGGGATGGAGTAGGTTTTCACATTAACGCGCGACAAGGGGTAGAGCGCGTTCCCCCTCAATAAAGCCGTCGCGTGACCTAAGCGCACGGCGGGTGAAACGGTGACTTTTTTGACAAACAGAGAGGCCCCTAATATTCTCAAACGGAAAGCGGAGTCGCGGGCTCCCATGAGGCTGAAGGCGTCGCTGGTGCGGGTCAGTTTAACTCTCATATCTACCGAATTCAAAAGGAGCCTCTCACAGAAAAATACATCCCCGTGGAGAGGACCCAGCAGGTGTACTTCTCTGGAATTGGCGGTAAAGGCGGCTCTCTTATTTAATCCTCTGTTAGGACCATTATTGGTTACGATGGAGTCTAAGGCTCCTGTCGTATCTTTAAAAAATAGCCCTGCGGAGAATTGACTCCCCAGCGTGTCACCAGAAAAGTTGAGCAGAGTTTCGATCATGGCTCTGTAGGGGTGCGTGGCGCTAGACTGAGAGATCAATCGATCCCCCAGAGTAACGTCGCACTGGCTGAAGATTGTATTCAGAGGGTAATTGATGAGACCCACCGCCGCATCATTTGGTAGGTCGGTACCGTCGGCGGCGGTAATTTTTACGCGAAGATGCAACAACGTATCATTCAGGTCCAGATACTTTTCTCCATCTCCGGGGATAAAGAACTCGATGGGGCCTCCGTCTGTGATGGCGGACAGAGGTAAAATTTCTGTGTAAACCTTGTTTTCGACAGACAACTGCGTCATGGGGGCTGAAAATAAATCCAGTTCAGCCAAGGTACACTCGGGCGATTTCTGATGTAAAAGAGCCATGTTGTTTTTGTTTGTTTCTTTATTTTCTTTATTTTTTAAAAGATATCCAAGCTCCGTGCAGACTTCCTCCCTTTAGGCTTGCGTTTGCCGACTGATTTCCTCTTTGGAACGTCACGACGTTTTTTAGATGTTGTGAGCACACGCTCCCCCGGCGGTCTCCTCCTCGATCTGCGCGATAAGATCATAATCCCTCCGGATCCCTCTTGAGCATTGTTATTCATCGCATTCCCCACCGTACGGCTTATCACGTCGGAGGCGATGTTAGAGGCGGCCGATTTAAGGTGAGGTTTAGCGATAGCAAAACCTTTTCTCAGCAGAGGGGATACGAAACGAAACAATTTCGAGAATATAGAACCTATGCCTCGGCCGTACATGACCGGTGCTCCATAAAAACCGGGTAGAGCGCCCCCTACTTGACTTTCATAATAACCCACAAAGCGATGAGGATCCTCTCTCAGACGTATGTGAGCCATGTTTTATTTTTTTTTCACAGAGGACGCTGAGAGGTAGCGGGTCTAAAATGTAATTTAACAACGGTTTTACCGAAGGTGAAATTGATGGGTGAGTTCTGATCCGATTTAAGCTCTACGTGAATGTTTTCAATGTGATTCTTTGCCACAGGCAGATAGTAGGCTGGGTTAAAATAGTGAGTGATGATGTCGCCGTAAGTTCCTTTTACGTCCACGATTCTCAGCAGAGGAGCGTAAGTGTCACCTACCAACTGATGCCGTACCACGTCACTATAACAGTAGAGATGATAAAACCCTGCTTTTATATCCGCCGGATAGGGTGACAACTTCTCCTCGAAGGTGATCCATTCTCCGGGTTTTACCCCCATCATGTAAGCCAAGGGAGGTTGAAATCGCAGATGATACTTACCTCCCGCATGAAGCTCAAATCTTTTTTGAACGGCGCTATAGTTTAGGTGAATATCAGATCCTATTTTTTTAAGAAAGGCGTTCATCTCGTTCGCAAGTTGATTCACGTTAGAGTAATAGCCTCCTCTAATCTTTTGACGACGGATCTCCGTCTGCGTGTACAGGGGTCTCTCTCTCCGTTCAAAGTGGCCTGACTGTACGGGAAGGTTACGGATCTCCGTCTGCGTGTCCTGGGGTGTCTCTCTCCATTCAAAGTGGCCTGTCTCTACGGGAACGTTAAACCAGGTGTGAGGGTATGAAATCTCGGTCAGAGCCACCTGCCAAGGGCCCTCTAAATCAATATGTTGGGCTAAATCCACGTGGAAACTGGAGCCGGTATTATTTTTAAATACCCCGAGGCTGGCGTTGGAGGGAAGGGTGATGTAAAACCCCTCACTCAGACGCTGATCCATGGTGTTGCTGCAGAATGAAGGCCCCGGCCTCGACGCGCGCAGCTTTTATACATCCTTCAGCTCCGAGGCCTTGACCCAGCTGTTGAATTTCTCGGGCCAGTTTTTCCAGCGTACAAAAACCTGTTTTTCACCCCTGACAGTGCGCCGCTTCAGAATTTCTTCCACTCCGTACAGTCTGTCTTTAGCCATTTTTACTTTCTGTAGCTCCGCCTCGTAAAACGAGCCCTGTATAGGTTCTCCGTCATAATCTTGGAGCCTGTATACGGGGGGAGAACGAGGAATGCTGTCGGAGACTGTAAACACTTCGTCCGTAAAACTCTGCTCATATTTTTTATCAAACACGCCTCTCAGCTTGGATATTCTGACAAAATCCCCCTTCTTGAACTTCATCTTTACCTTGTCCGTGTGCCGGGAGGGAAACGTACCGTACAGGTTTTGAAACACTTGGTAGGCGTTCTCAGAGGTCACCTGCATAGGCGTCATTTTTATACTTTTGTGATAGCTGTGGTTATAGCTTTTCACCAGATCTTGTAAGACGTTGAGGTATCGTCGGGTGTTGTTGGCCGTAAAATATCTCCACATTCTAGTTTTTAAAGTACGATTAAATCTTTCAATCACCGAGGCCTTCAGGTCACTGGCTGTGGCAAAATGAACTATACTGTGTTTCTTCATCAAAACCTCAAACTTCTTGTTAAAAAATTCTTTACCGGCATCCGTTTGCAGTTTTTCTGGTTTCTGACTGTCTTTGAAGACCGATTCAAAAGCCGTCACCACCTCGTCGGCTGTTTTTTTCTTCAGAGCACGTACGTAAGCCTTTTTTGAAAATACATCTATGACCGTTAATAAATACTTGAACCCGTCGTTATGTTCCTCCAAGGCTTGCATGTCACAGAGGTCGGCTTGAAATTGGTTTAAAGGCCTAGGTACAAAAACTCTGTTTCTGGTAAAATGTGTTCTGGCTGGTTTGTGCAGAGTGTAAGCGTCCTGCTCCGATAAAAAATCGGTGACAGTTTCGAGCTTGACTTTCTCACCCCTTTCATCATGCACACCCCTGCGGAGTCGTTCTACTCCTCCGAAGCTACCTGGATGGGCTGGGTTGTAATACACTCTTTTCATGAGCTGTTTCTCAGCCATCCTACCTTCTAAGACCTCCGAGGTTTTACTGAACAATAATGACGCTGTGCGGCTTCTTTATTTTATTTTTTTTTTATTGTTCGGAAACAGAGCATAACACAAGATGCAGTAATGTAAAATACAAAAAAAATCAAGTAACGGTTATCAAGGTAAAACTACACATACAATATGAAAAAATCAAGTAACGGTTATCAGGGTAAAACTACATACACAAGATGAAAAAACTAACTTTTTTTTTATCACTTTTTAAAGCTAGGTATAAAATCGAGTTACCAAAGTAGGTATGAATAACATTGTGTAATCTCCTCAATTCAATCATGGCAATTCATCATCAAGCTAATGACCTTTCCAGTAGTCGGTTACCGATCGAAGTTGTCCAATTTTCACCACATCATCTCCGACCAGATTGTCGTACATTTCATGGATGGCATTGTTGATCCACTTCTCCGCTTTCAACTCGTGTAAAAGAGTCTCTGCCACGCATCTAACCTTGTCGTCTTGAGCTCGGATGTTGCGAAGGGCGAGCAAACGTTGAATAGCAGGAATGAACCGAGGGCTGCAGAGTAGCTTCATCAGCCCGTGAAAGTTGTCCCGGTAGAAATCTTCTTCGAGCACTTCCAGACACGGGTGTTCTCTCTGGCTAGGATGGTTGACGCTACACCCGAAGCAGTTTTCACGCCGGTACTTGTGAAGACTCAGGTTGAGCAGATGGAATACGGCTGACTTTACAGCGTTGATGAACACCGACGACACCCAGCCGTCGATTTCATCCCCCGAGCCTTGAGCCCCGTCCGACGAAGTTGGAGGAGGAGAGGGAGGTAATGCCGGGGAGGAGGTTCGTTGAGAGGCTGGAACCTCACAGTCCTCGATGCCGTCGTCCGCTACGTCCGAGCCGTCATCCGCTACGTTCGAGCCGTCATCCGCTACGTTCGAGCCGTAGGACTGAGGCGATGGGGACCGTGAAGAGTCCTCGATACCTTCGTCCGACCCGTAGGACGGAGGTGAGGGGGATTGTGGAAGGGTTGGAACCTGAGAGTCGTCGATGTTGAGGTCCTCTATATCCGACCCGGAGGGGGATGAGGAGGCGGAAGAGGAGGAGGAGCCGCTAGGTGGTTCACGCGGACCTGGAGAGTGATCCGGAGACGGAGATCGACTCCGGGGTTCATCCTCGACCGTCTGTGGTGGGGAAGAGGGGGAGTAGGACGAAGAGGCCTCCGTACCCTGGGGCCCGTTCCTCCAGCAGGATAATAGACATTTTTGTTGGTAGCACCGCATCTTGTCAGAAGTGTTGATCGTCCGAGGATATCGGAAAGTCTCTTGGCGCTCTCCTTATATCCTTGTAGAGGTACGGCTAATAGGAAAAGGGGTGGGGTTGAGGGTGACGAAGGTGCAGTCTAGAATAACAGAGTTTTTTTCACCGCCACTGTGTCTCTCCAGTTACGACAGCTGTGGAAGAGAGAGCTAATTCTTTCAGCTATTTCTTCCATCTTTTCCACCCAGACAGTGTAAGGCAGAGCCAGCAATGTGCGGAATACGCCGCAATCTGAATTAAAACACTCCAAGACAAAGCTCTCCGCAGCATTGTTGTTCCCTGATGTGCGCAAGCTGGCACGGAGGAACCATCGACCGGATGCTACGGCTTTCGACTGCCACACGGCGCTGAAAATGATCTTTTTCTGAGAAAGTTCGACGTCGGTGGGAAAAGATTGCACTTTGGCACGTTTAGCCGGTGTAGGTTCATCTTCCTCCGCTTCTTCCTGACACGGGGGTTGCCTGGCGCCATCGAGTCCCCGACGCGGTACCACATATTTCAACACCGCCCAGTCGTTGGAAGTCAGCGTAGCTGCGGCTGTGTGTGATTCTAGCGTTTCATCATCATCCAGCTGGTACATACACAGTTCTCCCGTCTCGTACCTGAACACGTACCCCCAGCGCCCGCACATTCCGTAGGGTGCTAGAGACCATTCCTCACGCAGCGACTCGGACGGTGGCATCTGGGTTCGACATAGATAAACTATGTTTCTCTGAGGCGCCTTCCCAAACGAAGGTAATTCTTGAAAGAGCGTTATAGGCGTCTCGCTAATAAGCGATGTGGATGTGAATAGCCTCTTGGCTGTCTTATGCCGTGGACCCTCCATTTCTTCTTTGCACGTGTCCGGAACCACGTTCCCGTTGATATTGTTGGCTGCAGCGGAATTAGACATTCTCAGAAGCGTTTGTTTCTTGTTTTTTTTTTTTTTGTTTGTGTTTTTTTCTGTCATCCCTGATGTCAGATTCTGGCTCTTAAGGAATCCTAGTCGGCATATTCCCCGCCCCCTTTTCAGCCTCCCAATTTCATTGGTTCGCTCAGAGGAGGGACTTTTTCTGTGAATCTTTAGCGGAAACTTTATTTTCTAACATAAATAAATGCTATATTTAAACGTTTTTTATTTCTTCAAACGATAACGGGGTTGGTAAAAAATATACTACTTGGTTTGTTTCTTGACACATTTCAGTTGTAGAGAACAGTGTAGGATTCAATTTTGGTATGATATTTTTTAAAACAAAGTATTCTGCAGGATAAGGCTCCCACAGCATGTCCTGCACTTCGTTGCTAGCGCTGTCTCACAGCGGTAATATGCTTTAAGAACTTTTTAACTTTGTTTATCACACAGTCATCAATACTTGCTGCTTGCTAATAAGTTTGGATGATGACGTAGTCCTTTAATATACACCCCTCACCCTTTGGGAAAGCACATTACGTCAGCATAACCTCCTCCTGACCCCACCCCCTTCCTGACCCCCCTTACTCCCCCATGACCTTGTGACCTATAAACCCTGAGGGGGAAACCTGTCAAATTTGATGTTTAGTGGTGTATATATCTCTCTATCAGATTTACACAGTCAGAGAAAGTAAAGGTTGTCGTCTTGGTCATAGCTCAGGTATGTCCTAATCCTAACACACCACCGAGAGTTTCTCCAGAGCTGAGAACAGCAGCCAACAGTATCATGTCACACTGTGGAGTGGTTAACCTGAACCACTGCCATGCATCCTGCTGTCCACTGTTCTGTAAATGGACAACACAACCAGACACTGTCAGACAGCTATACTGTTAGAAACACACTGGCAATGCTAACCCTTCACACACATCAAGGCTTTAGCCCCCGGTTCACACACATCCAGTGGTTTGTATCTAACCCTCATGCTGATGTCACCTGTCCCTGATCTGTTCTTGATCACACAGTCTGTAACTTCTGCCTCTAGGGGTCTCTCAATCAAAACAGTAACATAAGATGCTGTTGGTGATGTCATGCGTGGGATCATGGGAGTTGGTGTATTCACCACCATTGCCGTCAGCTTCTCCCAGTGTGGATTTCTTCAGTGTCCTTCAGGAGGTTTTTACCTGGAGCTGAAGTATCCACAGAGGTCTCCTCTCTATAACAAACAGACCAAGTGATTACAACGAGTAAAAACACTGAATAAAACAGTGTCACTTTAAAAATCAGTGATTCACCAACACAGCTCAGCAGACACAGGACAGGACGTCTCCAGCAGCTGGGAGCTGTCTAACATTTCCTCAGCTTGTTTCTCTGATAACTTCAGATCCAGACATCCCATGACTAAAATCCTTCATCTGGTTCAAATATAAAGTTGAAAACCACCAAGGTGTAAAAGTATATGTAGCTTAAACTAGATAAAAGTCAATGTTGAGCTTCTGTCAGAAACACAACACATGATCATAGAGGATATGATGGTATTGACAGGCAACCAATGAAACGGAGCGTAACCATGATTAAAATGAAAGATTTCTCTGTATTGAGAATTGATGGAAACATTAGGGAAAATGTAAGAACACAACTCAACAATATATAGAGGGAAGGTCTAGTTGTTTTTGTAGACGTTTTAATGTGGAGAAGTTACAGATTATCACCAGAGAAGTCACCAGCCTGTTTGAGTAGCAGGTAAATTGTGGTGGTCTATGTGACTCCCTCCTCTGTGCCCCCTTCCTCTTCCCACTATTCCTATTCCTCACCACAAACACTGGGCTCACATATGTCATCAACCCTCACAGATGAGACCTCGGCCGCCACCATTATAGGCATAGGCAGGAAACCCCACAGGCCTACGGTATTATAACCACCTTTGCAGAGCCTATTTTGGGTCCAGGAATGGACCAGGGATGGAGGAAGAGCCTTTTACTCTGGCACTGAACCATCTGAACCACTATCTGGGCCTGATGGCCTGCACTCACATAATGACAAACCAGCAACCACACCACCTGGTTGTAAAAGCTTACAGCAAGCAGAGGACAGCATCTGAGAGGGCAGCTAAAACAACAACCATCTAAGTGTTCCTGCAGAGAAGCCAGATATGGCATCAGAGGACGACTCAACCCAGAGGCTTTGATGAAAGCTTGAGACCATGCAGCCATGACTACATTCATCCAGCCCAGATAAACCAGGCAGAAAAAAACAGACAGACTGCTGGGAAAAACAGTGCTCCTCTGATAATCCAAAGCCAAAGCCTGAAGCCTGGCTAAAGGACTTGCTGACATTCCTCCAACCATCACAACTGTTAGCAGAATGTGGCTTGACTTTGAAGGCTACACCATTCTTGGAAGTCACCTACTCAGCAGTGTACATCCTTTTCAATAACTGGAGATACAAGCCCTGTCTTCCTTCAGTCATCGTGGGGAATGTAAGCTCACTTAAAAACAAACTGGACAAACTTTCTGCCCTGGTCACTGGACAGTGTCAATACCGGGAGTTCAGCGTGTTATGCCTGATGGAGACGTGGCATTGTGGGAAAATACTGGACTGCTCAGTGGAACTAGCTGGCTTCTTGCTAGTTAGAGCAGACAGAGACAAACTGTGCAGTCGACAGTGGCATAAGTGTCACCCTTCACATCGATACGACAGGGCAACCACTTGCTGTAGAACAAGATAAAGCACTACAGCTTAGTGTAGCCAAACAGGGCAACAAAAGATTCACCCATTGCTTCTCCTGACTCACTTGTCAGGCGTCTACAAAAATGCTGATAAATTATCCTCTGTGGCATTTCTGATCAAGATTACCAAGGGACAGCAATAGCCAGTCTTCAAATGGGTCCACTGAAACCAAATCAAGTACCATCAAACCATAGCTCCATGCAGCACACAGCTGAATACTGACATGTCAGCACTCAGCATTAAATCTTCACATGCTGGTCTGTAACGCTCACATTTTCAGGGCCAATTAGAAGAAGACCAAGTGTCCAATTTAATCCCAGAGACTGTCTCTACAGTCAACTGACCTGTGACTCCTGTTGTATCTGCACCCAGGGCAGCACAGACCAAGAGTCTAATTCAGTCAACTAATCAAATGAGTTTCTGTTGCTCATTAAAAGCCCTCATCTGCCATGCGGTGTAGAGCTGCTGACCTTTGAGACCGGCCCCTGCTCTCATTTGTATACAATGCATGTCAGTGACAATGTTAAAGGGCAACCAACAGCACTTGGGTGGTAGAGAGTGGAGGGATGGGGAGGGTGTTAGAAACAAGAATTGTCATTATCCATAAGTGTTTTTCACCCCTGGGCAAATGAGCCTCCAAATATACTTGTCTCAGTCATTTAACACCCATCAAGTGCAGGTTAAACATGGCAACTTCCTGTTCTGCTCTCTGTGGGGCACAAGATAAACATTTGATGATTTTAATGCTCTCTGTTAATCTCACATATACCTAAAGGTTAGTTCAAATTTACACTGGGAGAAAATATACTGTCTTAAGAGAAAGGTGTGATGCTTAAAAAAAAAACTTCACTTAAATAAAGAGACTCTTTGCAGGGACAGTAATTACACAGTATAGGTAGGACTGATAGGGGTGCCATTAGTTTTGGTCTCAAGGGACAAGTTGAATTTTTGACTTAATACTTACTTTCCAAAGTTATTACAATTCATCCTGTGGGGGCAAAAATGTATCTGTTTGTAGTTATCAAAACATTTCATTCAGAACCACAGTGTAGCCTCATGGTGCAACTAGAGAAAAAGTCAGAGGAGCACCGGACTCACTGTGACACATCCTCTGGGAACCACAAATGTCAGTTCAGAGGGAACACTTTGACTCCTGATGGTGTTAGAGAAAAAGTCAATGGAACACCTGTCAATTTCATGGCAATCCACCTGACAGTTGAGCTGTTTAATTAAAAACGACGATGAGGGGATGGCCTAAGACTAGAATTTGTCATCAGGAACCCAGGAATATCTGAACCATGTTTCAGTTATTTGTCAGTGTGGACCAAATGACAGACAACACTGCCCTAGATCCAGTTGTTAACTAAAATGCTCAGAAAATTATTTTCTTACCAAATTTCAACTCAACACAACTCAAATATCCCTTTAACAGGCTTCAATGAATCTGTATTATTTGTCTGTTTACATTTCTGTTCAAGTACAGAAACAGAGTATGTGTTCCTCCACAGTACAGATATATACATGGGTAAACTGTTATCAGAATCAGTATAAAAGTTAAGCTTGGTTCAAAGCAACCACACATGCGCACATTCCACTTCATGGAATTGTTGTTACACCTCCGTTCATTATACTTGCTATTTAGTGCAGCTGTTATATTTGTAGAAACTGCAGCCACAGTCACAGAGTGAGATTGTCCCAGTACTAATGGTGAGAGGGTTTTATTCTGTTCTGTCTTGGAAAATGTAGTCTGCAACAACACAGCTGTAGTCTGCAGTGCAGTTAGTGTACATAGGTCTGCTGCCCACCACATGCAGCAAGTATGTGTCTGTGGTTGGAGAAGAAGACAATCAGCAGTTCAGGTGTCTCAGGCTGGAGTGTTTACTGTAATCTTGGCACCAAAGAGAAAAAGATGAGCAGTACAAAGTCATCATGCTAACCAGAGTATAGTGACACAACAAGTACTGACGATGTCTGGTCCTTCAGGGTGTGTATATTACTAGGTATCACATGGTTGCAACTGTAACAGGTGGAGCTGTATCGCCATCTTCACACTAACTCATTCAGGGGCAGCGATTTGGTGTGTGTGGGGGGAAGTGTGTGTGTGTGTGTTGGGTGGAGGGATCTCACTTGTTGTGAGCCAATGGGTGCTTTGGGTGTCACATCAGCAGCTGAATGTATGCAGGTGTGTGAGTGTGCCACCTTCCTTCCTTCTCACAGTCTCTGTGTGCAGGTATGGTGGCTGTGGCTGAACATACAGGCCTATTTGTAGAAGCTCACCTGTGGTGTTTGGGTGACTCACTGTCAGTTAACATAGTTTAAAAGGTCTTAATCTTTGTTTTTTTTTATGTCTCTCATTTTTCTCAGCCTCTGTGTGCAGTTCAAGGGTCTCCCCCAATGCGCTGTTGGCTGAAGGCAGGGTTGGCTTCCACTTCTAAAGCTGATAAGCATATGGGTGTGACAAGTCTGTCCATTGAACAAGTATGGACTGAGGAAGCAGACAACCAGCTGTGCAGTTCTTGACCCTGGACTGCCCTTCTGTCCTCAGCGAGTAGGACATGGACTTGGAGAAACCACTGAGATCACACATGAGATAAAACTGATAGCCTACGCTATTTAATAGTAAAACAGCAAACCCAAAGTTTCAAACTAACATGGTCGTCTGAATTAGAAACTTACTGAAACAATGATCACATTACTGTAAAAGGCAACTCAATAGTTTATGACTTTCCAACAGTCTGTTCTTTTAATAGTTGACTCAAAGGGCCACACTGCAGAATATATCACACTGTCCTTCATCAGCTCAGAGGTTTGTCTGTGAGGATATGTGGGGACATTAAAATTTCTCAGTGTCAGACAGGGACAGCACCTTATAGGAGCCGCTCGACATTGTGATTAGGGGGCATCATCATGTGACAGGGGCTCACCATGAGCCTCCCACTCCTGGAAAATAATGGTGAACTGTTGATATGAGCAGCTCTCTGTCCGCCGTCCACTCCAATCTCTTCCCTTCAGGGCAGCCATACTGCATGATAGATTGTCAGGTCTGTGCTGCTGTCTCATTACGAATCACTCCCATGAATAGAGATGTGACAGATCTGAGAAACAGTGGCTGTGCATTACGGCTGATTTGCAGGACTGGGGGTTTAAATCAACCTGAGAGAAGCGAGAAACAGGGACATAACTCAGCCGCAATGTCTCCCTCTCCCAATATATGTGATATCCACTGAGAGGTCAGCAAGGAAGTGAAGAGGATAAAAGAGGAGATATTGTATATGGAGCACAGAATGAAAATGTCTCTTTTATACACTTCCTCAATCAGAATTCCTTCTTCATTATGGCTACCATGCAGTTAAAGAGGGGGTGCGTGCAGGGTATGTGGGCTGATGATCAAAATGATCCAAGCTGGGCCTCACCCTTTTTAAGGGTCCAGGCAAAATTAAATTCACCTCTTCTGAGCAACTGTAGCTGATACTGATAACTGAGAGAGTGTTTTATGATCAGACATCACCCAGCTGGAGTGAAGGCCAACCATACAAATCAAAAGAAAAATTAAAGCTGAGTTAAGCCCGACAGGGCTCTACACTTTGATATATCATTTATATTTGGGTCTCTAGTGCTCCAAAATGAAAAAACAAAAATAGGTGCACAATTGTTAAAAAATCAAAATGAATGCATCTCTTTTTTTAAGCATGAAACAAACACTCTTCGTCCCTGCTCGCCTGCACAGATCCTCCAGACTAAAGGCTCTTGTTGAGGGCTCATCCGTTGTACACCACCTGAACCTCAGAACAGCTGAGACCTTCTGCTTGTCTCAGACATCACCTCATCCATTCCTTCCATAGTTCATCACCTGACTGCATCTATAATCATCTCTCATATTGCATCTAATGACATCACACTCCAACACACTGAAAAACTGGGGGCTTTTTAGAATCCTTCTGAACACACTATTTGACACCAGGAAACAATACATCATCTCTTGTCCCACTCCCTCGGTCTGTTTTGAGATAAAATAAAATAAAAATACCACTCTACACGATGCCATGCCTTCCCCTTCAATTGTGGAAACCTGGTCGATGAATTATGTTTCAGTCAGTAAAGCAGGATAAAAGAGAAGGTGGTAGGGCAGCCAACTTTTTTGTTAGGAATTTTAGTAACATCACTGAAGCAGAACTCTGTGAGATTGTAAGACAGAATCCACTTGCTATCTTGACACTGTCCCGAAGAACATCTTAAGAAATGTCTTCAGTAAAAATAATTAACACATCCCTTGACACTGGTATATTCCCTAATGCATTCAAAACTGTTAAGCAACCACAGGCCTATATCCAACTCATCCTTCATCAGCAAGATGCTTGAAAAAGTAGTTTTCACTCAGTTTAACGACTTTAACCACAAAAACAGTATTCTGGAGAAGATCCAGGTTTTTGATCTAATCACAGTACAGAGACTGCTCCAACTAAAACAGTCAGTGATCTCAGACTTAGTGTTGCTGCAAACAAGGTCTCAAGTCCACAAGTGATACACTTTCTACCAGGCTTGGAAACTTACACTAGCAGAATAAAATGGAAGTGACACGTCTGGGTGTAATTTCCAAGCCTGATCTAAGTTTTAAATCCCATAAGCAAGGTAAACAGCTTCCTTCCACCTAACAAATATTGTCAACAGCATGAATTTTGTGTCAACAGTCAATAGATGGGCTGCTGTATTCTGGACCATCTGTAAGGGTTTCACTGTGCACAAAGGAAGGCCTGCCAGAAGAGCATTGCAGTAGTTGAGGTGAGAGAATCATGGCCTGAGCTGGTTGGTGTACTGAGTCAGGTAGGGCCTGATTTTTCTCATGTTGTTTAGAGCAAAGAGACACAACCGAGAAACGGATTCAACATGAGAAGGAGAGCTAGTCATCAAACATGGACGTTTGTCCTTGCCATGACACACTTAAGCGACCACTTTGGGGCCTTGTACTAATCAATCATGGTCTGAATGTCTCAGTCTATCTGAGTATTGTTGCTGACCATTTTAATCCCTTTGTGGCCACAGTTCTAATGGCTACTTCTAGTAGGATCATGCTCCATGTCACATTCTGGTTTCATCAAAATGACAGCGAGTTCGGTGAACTTCAGTCCACTCAAAATGCTTTACAATACAAGTCACATTCACTCACACATGCATACAGCACATTTTCTATGAATACTGTGCATTTTTATCTCACAGAATCACACACAAATGATACATCAGGGGAAATATGGGATTCAGTATCTTGCCCAAGAACAACTAAACACACAGACTGGAGGATCCGGGTATCGAACCACCCACTCACCTCCTGAGCCATAGCTGTCCAGGTGAGCAATCAGCTTAAAACGACTGTATTACATGTGTGCACCTGTAAAACCCTGGCACCATCAAACCACACAGCAACATGGCAGCCACTGTACTGTAGTTTCTGGGGTGACAGCGATCTCATGCACGTTTCCCGGAGTTGGTGTGAACTGATACACTGACCACCAGAATTTTTTTTTTTTTATGTGAAATCTTACTTCACTGTAGAACCCTCCTTGCCCTGCTGTCTCTCTCTCTCTATCTGTGTATTATCATTCTGGTCATTGGGTGCAGCAGGAGTAATCCCACTGCATCGGTGGGCCAGTTGACCATCAAAACTTTAGATTCAATACAGTATTGAGGGGCCCTGTGTTTCTCAGTACCAGCCCTCTCTGAGTGCTTGTCATTCGGGGTGTGCAGAGCATGCTTTGTGTGTGTTTGAAGCTATGGAGCTGTATACATTGTTCAGTTATTTGTCACAAAGTAATTATACCGAACTACCATTTTAACCAATGAAATAATGAAAGTAAACTAAGAAAGTAAAAGCCAGGCTCTAGTAAACCAGAATTATATTTTAACATGTGAACCATTAGGAGCTGCTCATGTGCTTAAAGACCAAATTTCAAATTTAGTATTTAAACGCATCTCTCATTTCACATCTTCAACCTGATTCAAAAGCAGTGACACTGGGTTACACTGAACAATAATAGGAGACAGGAAGCTGAATACTGATGACTTTCATCACAGCCCCCTCTCTTTGAAAAGATGCTGTGACAGTGACTGGTGCTCAGTGATTCAGAAAATGTCTGCTCTAAAAAACTGTCTCATTGCTGCAGGTTGATGTTGGAAACTTGGGATGACTTGTCCAGCCAAAAGGAAAAAAATCAAAAAGATAGACAGAGAATAACCAGGTAGACTCAACCACAATAGTTCATAAAACTTACATGACCTGACTTTGAATAGCAATAAATTTCAGCACAACAAAAGCTGCTCATACTGTCTGTCTGCCCTGTGCTCTACCTTTGTCTCCCGTTGAGACAGACAGTTGCTGCAAGGAAACCTTTGCACCAAGGTTGTGTTTATATACTATGTTTTTATTGTAGGTTTCTTCATATTGTTTATGTCTTTACCAGTTTTCACTGAAAATAAACAGACGGTGTTAAAAGATCACTTTAACCTATGTTTTTATGCCACCGCATTTCAAAAGGTTGTACTTCAGATGACAGTTATCACCTCAGAAGAAGGTCCTTTCACAGTGAACAAGGTCCTGTTAAAAAGTACAGAGAAAAGTGGAGGGAAAACGATTGAATGTGCACCCATTCCCGTGTGTTATGACATTTTTAAAATGTATTTTTAGTCTTCATATAGCCAGTTTTGTTTTAATTGCCTTGTCCATACTACATTCAGTTCAATTCAGTTCATTTCAGTGCCAGACAGCAGAATGACTCTCACATGTGAACCCATGATGAAAGCTTGTGAAAAAATAACAATGAAATGAAACCTGCTGTAAAACTAAAACTCAAGCTATATTTTGCGCATGAGGAAAATCATGTTAATGCATAGTCTTTGCAAGGATTTGCTGGGTGGCTAAGGAACAAAACTGAGATAAAAAAAGAAAACACATATACCGTCCAGGTATATTTATTTAGCAGTGGCAAACATAATTTCTGTGCAGAAATATTTACAGTGCTGGCCCAGCCAAACAAAAACAAAAAAAACACAAAAAATTACATAAATATATCTCGAAAAGGGATAGAAAAACAAGAAAAACCAGCCCTGCACCAGGCAATGCCCCTTTAATTCTGGACCCTTGCAAGCTAAACTTGCTGGCTTGTCTATCTGATGGTGTATTTCACAATACACCCCTCCCCAGGAGATTATCACCTGATCCAAATGCTATCCACTAATCTACTCTACAGTTACGAAACATACTTAAACTATTTTTCACTTTTTACTTTTTACTTTTTAAAGCAAATACTCATTTACAAGGCAATTAAAATAGCATTGCACCCCTCCAACCCTACTACACTTAGTACCTTCCCCTGGGAACCCATTGCCCATGGCACCCTCCTAGGCTTTGGCAGTTCTGGGTCTAAGCAGTGGAGCACAAACACAGCAGAGGTGAAACAGGTGACAAAACAATTTGATTTTCCTTGATACACATTTAACAATAAATAGAAATGTTTACTGCCATAACACATCTCTCTGTCTTATTTTAAAATACATGCATTTTGTCATGCTATGACTCCAAAAATTAATAAATATAGCTTTGTCAGCGGACCTCCCGACATTAAACAAACAGATGAAAAAAGTCACACTATTCGCTTCAACACCTACAACCCCCAAGCTGTTTCAAGTTTTATTATTAATGAAAATAATGGCTGTGTAGCATGTGCCTCTTTGACAACTGCATCAGGCCTGAAAGATGCATACGCCACTTCCCATGCAAAGGTTGGGATCTATAAAAACAAACTCGATGGGAGAATGTGCATACGAACATTTTGGAGACAGGGGAAATTGGCGACGCAGATGGTGAGGCGGTGAATTGAAGCCAGATTGTAGAAATTAAATGTGAGAGCCATGAAATATTTAATACATTTTTTTATTATAGTGATTCTAATTTAAGCCTGATGTACAGTTACTCTCTGTTATAACCTGCAGGTGCAGGGGCTACCCCTTTGGGTGTTGGCTCCTCACCCCATTCCCAAACCTGCAAAGCTCAGCGGAAATGTGCTACAACAATTCGCCCACACTCTTGCTTGCTCAGTTGTAGAGTGTGTCATTGGCCCCCTCAAATGCAGATGGCAGTGTTTGGATGCACAAGGAAGAAGACTTTTATACCACCCAAAAAAAGTCTGCCAGATTGTTAGGGAGTTTTGAACAATATGACAGAGGATCAACCCACCTTTCCCTCCTGGCCTCCCATTAAACAAAATACCTTCCTGACATCCACCTGACCCACAAGCACCTGGACTTCTGAGTCAGTGAAGCTCCTCTTCTTGGTCTTGTTCTTGCTTGTTGCCATAATAATCATAAAGAACCATTGATCAACACAGTTGTTTATATGCATCAGCATTCATGAGGTGCTTCGCATTGACCATTTATGGTTGAAAGTGGGCAAATGGAGGGTGGGATATGAGGCTGATCAGATCTGCCGGGCCACATGGTGTTTGAACCTTAGGTATAAACACCAGAATTTGGTCAAATTCCTGACATACTGGTTTTACTCTGGCACACAGAGCGTAAGAAGGCAAAATCAGATTGTTTACTATGCAGATACCAGATTTGGATACAGATCACAATTTAATACCAGTGTAAATGGGGTTTTAGTCTAAGTGTCTCGATTATTGACCTCACAGCTCGTCCAAATGAGGAGTTTCAGTTTTGAAGTTTTCAGTGTACACTGTAAAAAGTGAGGTTGGGGTTAATTAATGTATGTTATATGTTATTATGTTATACATAATAAAAAAGGCTGTGTGCAGTTTGTAATGACATTATGCTGAATTCAACAAGTTTGAATTATTTATTAGTCGTCAGGCCCCTTTGCACGCTGGCTGATCCCCTATCTGACTCGCATCTGGAGGACCCTGATCTGTCTCCTTTTTGGGGAACCCGGCTAGCCTTCCCCAGGAGGTATCTAGGGGAGGGAACCCCTGGCAAGAAACACAGGCCACAGAGACGCCAGTTCCCCAAGAAGCCACAGTCCCACGTCTCCAGCTTCCAGCCCGAGTCACCCAGTCAGTGGTCTGGCCGACTCCTGCTCCTGATTCCCATTTGGTGGTCTGGCTGACCCCTGCTCCTCGTTTCATTTCGGCGGTCCAGCCGACACCTGCTCCTCGTCTTCCATTGGTGGCCCAGCTGACTCTTGATTCTGGTTCCCAGTCAGTGGTCTGGCCGACTCCTGCTGCTCATGTTCTGTTGGCGGCCCGGCCGACTGTTGTTCCTGATTGACAGTCCGCGGTCTGGCTGACCCCTGCTCCTCGTTTCCTGACGGCGGTCCAGCCGACACCTGTTCCTGTTCCCCAGTGGGAGGTTCGGCCACCTCCTGCCCCTGTGTGACGTCAGCCTCCTACTCGCCGGCCTCCTGCTCGCCGGCCTCCTGCTCACCGGCCTCCTACTCGCCCTCCAGAGGGGTTTCACCTGCGACACCATCCTCTGGCTCGACCTCCGGAGAGACCCTCTCTGGAATCCGACCCTTATAAGGGAGGGGTACTGTCATGGTTTGCCATGGCAGACATTTTATGTTTGACTTTGTTTTGGATTTTGTCACTTCTTGTTTTATTTTGTAGTGAGTTTTCCTTGTGTGTCTCAATGTTTTTACTTCCTGTCTTTGTCCTGTTTCCCTCCTTGGTGATTGTCTGCCCCGCCCTAATGTGTTTCACCTGTGTTCAGTCACCCTTGTCTCCCTTGTGTCTATTTAGTCTCTGTGCTCCCCTTTGTCTGTGTCGGTTCATCTGTTATTCTCCCCTCTGGTGTCTGTTTAAGTTTCTTGTTTTACCTCGCACTTCGGCCTGCTGCTGTATTGTCCTCTCCACAGATGTCCATGACTGTTGATGGTGTAAATTCATCTACATTTGATCATCCCAGCCTGTCTTCACCACAGCCATTAACAGCAACAACTACAGTCTGAGCTCTGCACATGTGTTGGCTGGGAATCCCTCTGGATGTGTAGAGGGTTGCTGGACATACAGAGACTGCAACACAACCAAGATTTCAAACTAAAATATCCAGCAGCGTTTCTGAAAGTCTCTGTTTTAAGCGCTCGAAACCAGATGAATAAGACTCCAATAATCCATGACTAAAACTATGTGTACGCACAAAACCAGAAATAAAAATACAAATTTTTTTTTTTTTTTTTGTTATATTTTTGTGCATCTTTATGCCTCTGTGCTGGTGACAGCCAGAGCTGGAGGCATATTGTTTTGGGGTTGTCCGTCCATTTATATGTACATATGTACATCCCATTTTTGTGGACATGATATCTCAGTATGCCTTGACGGAACTTCTTCAAATTTGGCACAAGCATTCATTAGGACTCAAGGATGAACTGATTAGGGCAAAGGTCAAAGTTCAGGCCTTGTGAACACAATATCTCTAAGGCCTTGAGGGAATTTTCTCCAATTTGATAAAAACGTTCATCTGGACTAACCCACCAACTGATCAGATTTTGGTGGCTAAAAGTAAAAGATCAAGGCCATGGTAACCTCATAAAGCATGATTTTGGCCTTGTGAACACAATATCTTCTCAAGGGAATCCCTTCAAAGTAGGCACAAACGTTCACTTGTACTCAAGAATGAGCTGATTAGATTTTGGGGGTCAAGGGTCCAAAGACAAGGGAGTAGTGACCTCACAAAACACAGGTTTGGCCTTGTAAACAATAATATGTTCCTGCAATAACGGAGGCTGCAGTTTCAGGACCGTGTTTAACTGCCATTAAGGTTTATTCCACCCAAATTGTCATGGTTTGCCATGGTGGACTTTTATGTTTGAATTTATGCTTGGATTTTGTCACTTCCTGTTTTATTGTGTAGTTGGTTTCCTTGTGTAGCTCTTGATGTTTGTTCTTCCTGTCTTTGTCCTGTTCCCTGTTTGGTGATTGTCTGCCCTGCCCTAATGTGTTTCACCTGTGTTCAGTCACCCTTGCCTTCCTTGTGTCTATTCAGTCTCTGTGCTCCCCTTTCCCCTCTCGATCTCAACCAGATATTTGAGAGGTTGGAGAGAGCCAAGACATGAGGACGACTCTTGGGACAGATTCAAGATTATATACTGTATATGCTTATATATATCCTTTAATACAATAATAAACAAGAACAAGGATTGTAAACAAAGGGTCAAGTGGAGGACACTGGGGGATGATGGCACTTGCGGAAAAAACCTCAACTACTCCTGAGAGAGAGAATAGAAATAACTTTTTACTGAAATTTAGCTTTTCTTCACTTCATATAGGTTATACAGTGGCCCCATGATGTGACCGGTGTAAACCTCTCTGCGTTATGACTGGATGGATTTATTAACTCGACAGTACGTGACTAAACGTGATGGGATTATCTTTTATTTTGATAAAGCAGAAAGTGACGTACAATGCATGAGTGGCAGGCAACTTTTCCCTCAGCTCTTCTCCCCAGAGATGAAAGATTAGGGCAACTAAAATCAGTACAGTAAATACATTATAAACTAATACAGTTGGTATATAAAGTATAAAAATTACCAAAAAGTATTAATACTAATTTAATACAAATTTGCCTGCTGCTATAATTTAATATTTAATTTAATATATAACTAATATATAGCATAGTCACTAATAAATTATAAGACACATTCCTGTAGTACCAGAGGCTGTAGTTTCAGGACTGTTGTGTATTATTAATAAATGTACACTGTTGCTCATAAAGTTGGAATAAAAAGATTTTTTGCTTTTTCCATGAAATGATTGTGACAATGTGATTTATTTCATTTCACCTGGGTAATTTGGACACATAATGTAATCATTGCACCTGGTCAAAAGTGATTACTGACGCATTTAAATAGGAATAAACAGAGGATCGTGTTGGAAAACAAAATTATTCCAACTTTATGGGCGACAGTATATATCTCTCATTAATATGAATATGGTAGATAGTTGTGTCAACTCTTAATATATTTATATGAGCTGTTATACTCACTTTCTGTTTACCGTCCATCTTCTTACAAAATGCGGTGCTGTCGTCCAAATCGTTAGGTGGCAGTGTCACGAAAAACTAGGGTCCTAGAAACGGTTCTGAAATTGTTGTCCTGAAACTCCAGTTCTGCAGGAACATCTTACTCCTTGTAAACGCAATATTTCTGTAACACCTTCAGAGAATTTCTTCAGATCTGTTACAAACGTTCACTCAAGACAAAGTGATTAGATTTTGGTGATCAAAGGTCAAAGATCAAGGTCAACATTTCCTCAAAAAACACTTTTTAGCCATTACTCAAGACTTCACAGCAATTATGACCAAATACCACACAAATGGTTCATATTTTCTATAATTCTGGATAAACAGGGATGTAACCTGAAACTAGTCTGAGTGGTGGAGGCAGACAATTCTATTTGCTTTTATTCCAATAGTACAGTGAGAAATAACAGGAAAGTCAGGGAGGGAGAGAGAGAGGATGCAGCAAAGGGCCGTGGGTCGGACTTGAAGCCATGGCCACTGTGGTTAGGACTTTAGAATCTTTACATCAGAATTATAAAGCCTTGCGTACGTTTATGCTTTATAAATCTCACTCATTGAGAAATTGGGCGCATTTGCATGAAGCCTCATTTCCACTCCCACAATTAGCCATAAATGGATGAAGACACTCCTTTAACCAATCAGTTTGTATAAATAAACACTGTCTCCAACCCCAAATTATCAAACACAGAGAAGAAAGACAAGAAAGAAGAACAATTTCACTGATTGTGAAACTGAGGTTAAAACATGCACTAGTTTACTTTAGTACAATCACTCTAATGTAAAGTCCTGTTTTACTCAGAACTTCATTTATTGGCTAGAGAGACTTAATGAGGCTCAACACAGGCTCTAACACTGTGATTAGTAAATATTAAAATAGTATGAAGCAGTTACAGAATGACTCACAATAAATAATAAGGATATTATACGATGCTGAAGGAACTATTGAACACAAACAATTATTTCTGTTTATTAATTATGAATTTGTTATTGCTGTGTAAACAGCAAAACTTATGAAGATAATGAATGAAGCTCCGTGAAGTTGTTTTATTTTGTTACATGTTACATGTCTTGGCTTATTTTGTATTTTCACTTCACTTTAACTTGCATCACTTGTGGAAAACCATGTGTTCACATGGTCAAAGGAATGTGTGAGGTAACACATTATGTGTTTATAAAGAGTTGTATGCATGGTTTTTGTGTATACGCATCATTTATGCATCCAGCCCCAGGTCTTTATCATGTGAGACTAATATTCTTTATAACTGCCATTGGCATATCTTTGGTTATTAAAACTTGTACTAAACTGTGAATAGGAGGATTTGGAGCTGATTTTTCAAGGACCAGACAAAAAAACGACTATAAATACTGTTTCGGAGAATGAGCATATCTCATAAACAGATAGAAACTTCAAATCACATCTAGAACAACTCAAACAAATAAATACAATTTTCTGCAATTTTTTTCTTCTTTATTATAGTTTACAGTGTTTGTTTCTATAAAATAAGGAAAACATTTTCGTTTTTTTTGTTGTTTCATGGGCTATTAACCTCTATTATACTGCACTGAAGTCTTTATTGAGTGACATTTATTATTAGCTGACATTATGCTGATTCTAAATATGTGTAGAATTTTATTAGGTAAAAAACAAAGGTATTAAAGAACGAAAATGTTTAAATATAAATCTAAAGTTTTTAAAATAAATTTTTGATAAATTCATTGTTATATTAATCAAGTGGAAAAAAAACAGATAATCCATAAATAATCGTTAGGTGCAGCTCTACTGCTGATTAAATTAAAAAAGTCTACAAATATTATCTGAAGCATATTCGCTTTTGATGAAGCCTGTCTGGTCAGGGTGGATTAACATAGGAGTGACTGTCTCAATACTGGTTGCTAGGGCTTTGGTGATAATTCAGTGTTTAATAGTAAGTAGCTGGAATGGTGGGTTTGGTCTTTATTGGGTTTTAAAAGAAGTGTCATGACAGTGGCTTCAATGAGTTCTTCAGTTGTGAGGAGTGCATCTAAGGTGTTTGCTTGTTCTTTAACCCCTTAAGCCCTGAGGATGCTGGGAGATGTGCCTCGCCTAGACAGACATACTCAAAATAGATCAAGATATCTCCACAACTATTGGCTCCATATGCAAGAGCTTGGTCACTGGGGATAGGGAAGACCTCAGAGAATATATTCCCAAGTACACAAATTCTACAAAGGTTTTAGTAGGGATGGGGCCAGGTGGACTCTCCATTTGGACACTTGGTTAGCCAAAGTACCCAAAGTGTGCCAAAGGGTTTTTTTTACCTCTTGAAAGGAAATCTGGCTACAAAACGCCAATGATTTCTACTACAGGAGGCTATATGCACACAATGCAATTGTCATTGCCATTTCATTGACCTTGTGCATCATCAGATTCTACTATTGTGCACAACCAAAAAAAAAAAACTAGAATTATAATTTGGTCTCCACATTTAGTAGTTCTATCATAAAAATGGAATATAAGTAAGTAAGTAAGTAATAAATAAAAGATGACATCTAACCTGATATCTAGCATAGATTAGACAAACACCACAAATCAAAAGTTGTATTCATCAATCAGTGCTGTCAGAAGAAACCGAGACTTCAACATCCCTTTGCCTCTGAATCTCTTTCAGGGCATCTAAATTGCTATATTATGTTGAGTCTACTCCGTTACACATTGTAAGAGTGAAAAATAAATATAAAACTTACTATATACGAAGTTCAAATTACAAAACAAGTTGAATTGGCTGTGTTATGCGTAGAATCCACACCTGGATTGAAAGTCTCTTGTACTCACGCACGGGTGTAGCATTGCGAGGAAGCAAGTGTCATAGGACTGTGACATACTGTTTGAAACCTCACAAGATATAGAAAATAACAGCAGTGTGTTCTCAGAATTATTATTATTGCAAAACAAATATTCTTTGGACTAAATACACTTGGAGTGTTGTTTTGGTGGCATTAAAGCCTCATCTTTTAGAAGCATTAAAAAAAAGAGACCACCACAGCATTCTAGCAACTTATAACAGGCAATTATTTTTCGCACTGTTCTGCCCACCCCGGTACTGGGTCCAGTAGGCTGAAGAGGCTAGATAATGTAAGCAAATCCAGGTTATTTAGGAAGGTATTTATCTCTGATCGGTTGGGTTCGTGATCTGAGGAATAGAGAGTGCTGTAATATTTTTGGAAGACTTTGAACTGTGTAATCTTGGGATGATTCATTTCTCTCTTTTTTGCATTGTAACAGATTAGCCAGATATTTATTTGCTTTGTTACAGTATTTAAAGTTTTCATACTGAAGTTGGTGGATCTGGAACTGTGTTTTTTTATGTATAATACTTTCAGGTTGTGTTTTAAGTTCTCTCAGTTCATTTTGTATTTATTCGTTGGAGTTATTGGTACATTTACTTGTTAGATATTTAATCCTTTGCTCTAGGGTATTTTCCAGTTGCTGTTTTGTTTTGTATGATGAATATGATATGATTTTACCTCTTATTACGGCTTTTCCTGTTTCCCATAGTAGTGATGAAGTTTGTGGAGAGTCGTTCATCTCCAGAATTCATGTATCGTTTTATTGTGTCAGTGGATTGCCAGTTTCTTGAGTTTCTGGGGTGCTTGAGCAGTCAATTGTGGGGTTAATGACAGTACTGAAGTCTCAGCTAGGTCCCAGTTATTATACGAAAAAAGAAAAAAGATTGGTTATCATTGTTAGGGCCGTATTATCAAGTGTTGGGTCTGAGCTCAAACTCATGAGCTGGACACCAAATATGTTGGATTTCGGTTGTCTATCAATTTATTGGCTATCATAAATTAAGAAAATATTAATATTAAAAATATGAATATTAAATAATAACTTTAAAATTAATTAAATTCCTCGGGGCACCAGACTAAACTAATAGGCAAAATAGCCAATATGGTTTTAGTCTCGATTTATTACCATTAATCTGGAACTCTGATTAACCATTATCTTACTAACTATAACCAAATTACCATATCAACAGTAAGTTACAGTTGAATGATTGGAATTCTACCAAGTAGAGGTTGGCAATATTCACGCTTGTGCAACATTAAACACACCAGTAGTTATACTTAAAGACATTTATTTACAATGGAGTAAAACACATCTAATCTAGTATATACAGGTGTGTGTATCTGAAACTACTCAAATGGCCGCTGAGACCACCTAGTGTGTGTGAGAGGGAAGGTGTGAGTTTCTTTGTTAGACTAGCCCATGTCATCTACAGGTAGCAGGTTAGAGGGGGAAGGTTAGCTTCATGCAGGTTCTAGGACTGAGACGTACTGCTATGTGTGTGAACATACGAGTACTCCATTAACTGTATGACTGACCACGACCTAAGCAAACATTACAACAACAAGGCATCAATCAACAAGTACATTAACAAAGTTAAGACTTCTGCTGCTTAGCTATGCTGTGCTGTGCTGTGCTGTGCTGTGCTGTGCTGGGAAAGGTTGGGCCCAGTCCGTTAACGTTACCCAGTCCTTGGAACAAGCAAAGAGGTCCTTTCCAGTGTTGGTGTAAAGTCCAGTGAGTTGGGAGGCTTCCTGGTGGAGTAAAGTCCTGTCTGGCTGTGTTGCTTGCTGTTATCTCCTTTGTTCTCCTCACAGAGTTAGCTGTTCCATGCTAACTCTGCTACGACTCCTGTTGTTTGGAAAATCACCTGGCCTTGTGTTGTAGCTGCTGATTCTGAAGAGGATTTGGTTCACTCACAGTTAATCCGAAGCAGGTCGCTGTTGTGGAGGAGAAGAGTGTTTGCAGGCTGCTGTGAGCAGCGAGAGAGCTAGTTTCTCAGGTAGCAGAGCTGACCTGGGCTGGGGCCTTGTTGCCCTTTGAAGAACCGAGAGGAGAGAGCTGGAGCTGCTCTCCAGAGCAAGCTAAGAAGGGAAGAGAGAGAGAAGAGGGCCAGAGGACTGGTTTTGTTTGGTGACACCCTTGGGGGTCACATGTCACACGCTGAACCACACTGGCCGTCCAGTAAGGTCCGTGGGGGGAAGGGTCGTCCCCAGGTGTGAACTGTGAGGAACTGTGGGGTGTGAGTTCCTTTGTCCAGTGGAGCAAAGAAACATCTGGTATCTTGAATGATGAGTCCCAACACAAGTGTAAATGTTGTGTGGTTGATTGAAGCACTGATGATAATGAACTTTCCGTCTGGATCAATAATGGATGTATTATGGATCAATTAAATGTTTTTATTTATTAAAATTGAAACTCCTCTTTGTTTACTTTTGTATGTAGATGATAATATTTTGTGAAATTGTTTAAATTTGAGATGCTGTTGTTCTGAGTTTGTTAAGTGTGTCTCTTGTAAGACGCCTTTAATTTTATGAACTGAAACCTTGGTGGTTTCTAACTATATCAACTATTTCAATTAGGACAGACTAATAAGAGGAACTATAGAGTATGAAAATTTAAGTAAAATGAAATATATTATGAACAGAAGGAGTAGACTTTGGCATTTAGACCCGGCAGGAAGTGGATCACCAAGGACACTATCCGTATAGATTTAAAGTCCTTCCAATAAGCTTCATGAGGGAAACTTCTGATTGGATGGTTTGATTAGAGATGGTCTGGTGTCCATAGTTGAGGTGGAGAAGGGGTGGAAGTGACCCAACAAATTCTTCACGCTGCTGAAATGACAGCTGAATGACAGCACAGAGAGAGACAATTTTAAAGTTCGACAGCTTACAGGTGATTGGCTGAAGGCCACCATGTAAGTTGTGATTGGGTGAAGATGTGAATTAGCAGGTATAACTTATACATAGTGGGGAACAGTGCTTTTGACTGCTTCTTGACTTGGTGGATCTATAAAATGACTTAATGTTACACATCTATTTGAGGTATTAAATAAGTGAATCTAGCCTACTACATAACAGGAAACGCAAAAAAAAAAAAAAATGGAACAATTCAGATGCCTAAAAAATCAAAAAAGGAAACTTCCATTGTCTCATCTGTTACACCTGAGAGACCCAGTATGGACACGGAAGGTGTGCAGTTTGGCAATAAACCAGAATTTGCTGCATGAAACTGCTCGATTATAAGAGGCGAGATAAATGAAGCAGTCAACAAATTGCAGCCTCAGCTGGAACGAAATGAGTGCAAAGATAAACTGGTGGATATCAAACAGGCACTCTCTGGCACACAAGAAAGAATGAATGCAGTTGAGAAAGTCTGCAAGAAAAAACTGAAAGGCTGGAAAACTTCAGCAGCAGATTTTACATCATAGTTTTTGGTCTAGATAAAGATGTGGAAAAGGGACATTAAAGTGAAAATCTTCCCAGATTTAACAGTGGAGATGGCCAAAAGAGCACAGTTCAAGGATCCCAGGATGAAATTACATCAGGCAGAAATAAAACATGGTCTGATCCATCCAGCAACACTCATCATAACTTTTAATGGAGAGACAAAATATTTCCAGGATCACAGAACAGCAGAGACAGTCTTCAATCAAGCAATTGAGCCTGCACTGTCAGTCGGGTAAAGACAGGTGAAAAGATTTGCAATAATAGAAATAATGAGGTCAAAGGACATAAAATGAAAATGACTGCATGTGAAAATCAACTGAACAGAGCTAAATATGTCAGATAGATAGATAGGAGAGTTGATAATATGAACTGGAAATTGAGTTTAAAATTAGAAAAGAATTAGTTAGACATGTTGAAGGATAAATTTAGAAAACTAAAATTTGTTAAATTGTAATGTATTTCATATAATATCATGTGTTTTATGAAAGTTAAGTAATACAAAGACAGATACCTAACTTTATTTTGTTTTAGTTTTGAGTTATATGAATTAAAATGAGTTAATTGTTTGTGTATTTGAAAATGGTAAAGCGGACTATAACTTAGTGTAGGTTATTTTACAATGTTGATAGGCTACCTGATTATCTAATTTTTGTTAGATTACAATTAAAGAATACAATATTAAAGACTATTCAGTTTATGGTTATTTACAGCAGCCTTAGTTTTACAAAATTAAAAATGCAAAAGGGAGTTCAGGTCACTTATGATTGCAATCAAGATAACTAAGGTGGTAATACAACAAACTATGTGTGCATTTGTGTGTTTGAGTGTGTGTATATGTTTAAATACAGTTGTTAACTGTTGTAGGTGTTATATTGAGTTCATCAAAATGAAATATAAAAATCTTTGTTAAATGTCTCAAAAATTGTCCATATAAAAATACGCAGTATGAGGAATAAATTAACTGAAGAAACAGAGATACTATCATCAAATAATTTACACATATTGGCAGTATCTGAGACTCATTTAGATTCCATATTTGAGGAACCTGTCAAAGTTACACAGGATCTCATGTCATCACACAAAGAAGTACTGTGGCTACAAGTTTGTTTGAAACATCTTAAACCAATATTAATAGGATGTTGTGACAGACCACCGAGTGCTTATAGTTGGTGTTTAGACAAAATTTGTGAGATGTTGGATCATGCGAGTAGTACTACTTATGAAATGTATTTTGTGGGTGATTTAAATATAGACTGGAATTCTCCTTGCTGTCCGATTTAAAAAAAAAAAAAAAAGTGTATCTGCAGCCTGTGGACTATCAAATGTTATTAATAAACCACTCAAGTAGTTACTTGTATTGATCATATCTTTATTAACACACCAGAGCTTTTCTCTAACTCCATATCTGTGCCAATAGGCTGTAGTGACTATTATCTCATTGTGAAAGTAAGGAAAACAAAAGTCCCTAAGCCTGGTCCTGAAGTAATAAGGAAAAGGTCCTTTCTGAATTGTTGATAAATTGAATAAGAAGAAAAATAAATTGTATTATGAATATAGAATAAATATCATTAAAAAGGATGGTTAACAATTATGGAATACTTTCAATTATTTATTAAAAGGAAATACTAAGCCTACCCCATCTTGCCTTCTTACTTCTTCTGGAGGGGAATTTCTAACTAAACCAGAGGATGTAGCAAATTATTTAAATAATTATTTTAAATAAAGACAGACTAGTTAAAATATATATTATATAGATAAATAAATCATAATGCAGGGCAAAGAATGTACATTTGAATTCAAGAAAGTCAGTGTTGCTTAAGTTTCTTTAACTTACACAAAGAGTAATAATAGACTGTCTTTTTAGCTGCAGGTGTCATGTCAACAGTTTTACAGGCATCTCTTTTGCACTGGTGGTTTATGGGAAAATGCTTCTTGGGCTGCAGGGGAGTTATTTTTACTGCAATACTGTGAGCTGCAAGGCTGAGTAGCTGCGCCGTGTCAAGGGCTGCAGTCAAAAAGTATTTTTTGCTTAGGAAGGTTCCCTGATCATTGCTGGTCGAATTCTCTAAAAATGAGGAAACGAGCTTCAATCCTTCCTATCTTATATCCTTTAAACACTGGACCTTCCTTTACGAAAGGAAAGGAGAAAATGGCATCCCATAATTCCTTGTCACTGCAACATTTAAAGCGACGCAGTATGTACTTTCACCACAGCAGACCAACATAAATGTAAATGTGTCTGTGACTGGATGCAGAACTGATGGAAATCCTTGTCTGATCGACTGAAGCCCAAATCCATAAATATAGATCTCTTCTCTTTCTAATTTCTCTTTCTAGTTCTAGTCTACAATATCATTATCATAACAAAATACTATATACTATACTTTACAAATGTATAGAAATGTCAAAAGCATCTATGCCAGGAAGCTATAAACTTATGTCTGAATATAATTGCTTCTGATCTCTTGCTCAGTTCCTTGTGTCTATTTAATTATTATTTTACCGACTCATGACTTTCATGTCATCTTATTTCAACATTTCATTGTATACTCCGTTTTGTGGTTGAAGGAAGATTTATCCTCCATGTGTTATAAATAAAGTTAGTTAAAAAAAATAGCTTTTATTATAAGTGCAGTCGGATTCTGTGCACACCACGATTGTCTTTTCCTGAGCCCTCATGAATTCTCCTTCACATCTTTCCTTGACCTCATGACGTTTTCCATCAAGTTCGAGGAGAAGTGCTTAGGAAAGGAGATTATTTTGACATTTCGACTGCATCCTGGGTTTCCGATATATCCATGGCTTTCGCTCTGCTGAAAAGAGGGAACCTCCTGTCTGACACTCTTCTTCTATGCTACACAGGAAGTACAATTACTAAACTACATGCAATACTAGAAACAGCCACTGGAAAATTCGATTCTCCATGGAAAAAAGTTCAACAAATAAAGTCTTACAACCTGCAACAGGACAATGTGAACCTGTTGAATTCAGTGACAGTGTCGATCTCACATTTGCCCCTGCACTCAGTAGGACTGCTAATTGACACTGCTCTGTTTGAGAATGCAGGTTTGTTAGCTTGTGAAAGCATCAGTATGCTGATCCTGACCGCAGGAAGCATTGGCATGCAGAGACTGGCAGAGTAAACCAGGTTTAATCGGTAAAATGTGAGCCGCGAGTCAAGAGGGAGGAGACAGCACCTGACGCAGGGACAGGGTGGCATCGGACTGATATTCCTGTTATTCTGAGAGGGGACGGTGGATACTGTCAGTGTGTTTGAGGCAGATCTGATCAATAGAGAGAAAAGTAAGCAAAAGGTCAAATACATCACACCGCAGGTAAAATACATCACACACATTACACCACAGGTAAAATACTGTCACATATCTCATGTTAACTTTCATGCTGATGCTAACTCCAAGACCAAGGAGATGGTCATATACTTTCGGAGGTCTAGGCCCTCCCTTCAGCCAGTCAACCAGCACACTTATGAATACCTAGGTGTGCACCTGGACAGTAAACTGGACTAGTCCCTGAACACAGATGCCATCTGCCGGAAGGGGCAGAGCCAGCTGTTTTCCCTCAGGAAGCTCAGGTCGTTTGATGTCTGCAGTGAAATGCTGCACATGTTTTATCAGTCAGTGGTGGCCAGTGAACTCTTTTATGCTGCAGTCTGCTGGGACAGCAGCATGTCCAACATGAACACAAGGAGACTGGACAAGCTGGTCAAAAAGGCTGGGTCTGTGCTTGGCAGGAGTCTGGACTCACTCAGGACTGTTGTGGAAAGACACATGCAATTTAAGATGGAGGCCATCTTAGACAATACCAACCATCCTCTCCACAACATTCTGGCAGGACAGAGAAGCAGCTACAGCTGCAGCAAACATCTCATTCACTGCACTGCAGAACAGAGAGGTTCAGGAGATCCTTTGTTCCAACTGCCATCAGGCTCTACAACACCTCAGCCGAAGGAAGTGGACTAATCTAATTATTATTGTTTATTTATTATTAAGTGTTTTTATTATTATCAACAATGAGCTAATGGACACATGAATTTCCCTTAGGGGATAACTTAAGTATCTATCTATCTATCTATTGATCTATATATCAATCTATTTATCTATCTATCTATCTTCACACTCATTTAGACTTTTAAGCTGGTGTAGAATTACATCATGTGGATCAACAGAAATACAATTGAGAATCAACCAAAGTCAGTGTGTATGGAAGAAGCAGAAACAATAATATGTGTAAGGGTGATAACAGAACAGAAAAAGAAATATTTTGTAGCCCTGAAACAGGCGTCTATGAATTTGTTGAAAGTTTCCTGAGCAGGTGGAGTACTGACACTGTGATCACTGTGATTAAGATCAGTGGAGTGGTTTGTAAAAGATGAGAGTGGGTAAGTGAGAGAGAGTGAGGGTGACTCTGGTGTGGTGTCAGTGGGTGTTTAAAAATAAACTGGTCCTGAGGCCTACAGACGAGTGTCGTGGGCTCAGCTGTAGAGCTCTGGGGACAAAATGCCTTTAACTGTGACAGGCCTCTCCAACAACAACAGACCAGCTGCAATCACCATCTCTCACATGAACGTTACAATCCATCACCAAATTGTCAACAAAGTCAGTCTGACACAAGCCTGGGTCCCTCGACTTTTCCACAGATAAGTGAACAGGCTGTCCAGAGCTTGATCCCGGACCACCCAGGTCTACTTGAAAGGGACAGACCTTCATCCACCATAACATTTGGTCTGGCAGATGCTCCGCCCATTTGTCCAATACCTCTCATGCTGCAGAGCCAGGTATGTCTAGATTGCGGTATACTAGAGGTGGGTTCATTTCTGGATCAGTACAGCAGAGAATCACAGACCCAAGCTTGCCTCGTATAGGATTTTTTGTTATCAGTCCAGGACATGGCAAACCTTGTCAGCTCTGAGGTCACCCACATATCATTCTCAGTTGATAGTCTGCCTCTCCTCTCAGATGGGGATGAAGACCAGGACAAATTTCCAGGTTCATTCCTCCTCATCATCACATTATTGTTCTTTATCAGTTGTCTCATGGTCTGGATCATATTATGTGTTGTATTCCACTTCTTCCTCTAATGCATGTTACTGTCAGTGTCATCCTGTCCTCTCTCCTCCTCGTCAGTGTCAGGATCAGAGATCTGGTCTAGAGCCTCATGCAGAGTCAGTTGTTCGGTGAATGTGTCACAGAGTGAAATGTGGGCAATGCCCAAAGGAAGCTTTGTATACCAGAGCTGCAAGACAGATAAAAAAACAGAAACAGAATGTGTCAGTGTTGTCACTTACTTTGAGCATGACAATATTCCCATAAAATATAAGTTTATTTTATCATTATGATTTATAATGTATTATGTTATAATTTATTATCATGTTGTCAGGAAGGTGTGGTGTATATGGGGGATTTTCAGGAAACACAAAAGGGTGTGAGGTCTCTCTCTCTTCTCTTACACTTATAAATACCTAGGTGTGCGCCTGGCTCAGGTGATGTCTGCAGTGAAATGCTGCACATGTTTTATCAGTCAGTGGTGGCTAGTGTACTTTTTTATGCTGCAGTGTGGGGCAACAGCATGTCCAACATGAACACAAAAAGACTGGACAAACTGGTCAAAAAGGTTGGGTCTGTGCTTGGCAGGAGTCTGGACTCACTCAGGACTGTTGTGGAGAGATGCATGCAATGTAAGATGGAGGCCATCTTTGACAATACCAACCATCCTCTCCACAACATTCTGGCAGGACAGAGAAGCAGCTACAGCAGCAAACATCTCATCTCACTGCGCTGCAGGACAGAGTGGTTAAGGAGATCCTTTGTTCCCACTGCGATCAGGCTGTAGAACACCTCAGCCAAAGCAAGTGGACTAATCTAATTATTATTGTTTATTGTTTATTATTAATTGTTGTTATTATTATTATTATTATTGCTGTTGAGCCATTGGACAATAGAAATTTCCCTTAGGGGATAAATAAAGTATCTATCTATCTATCTATCTATCTATCTATCTATCTATCTATCTATCTATCTATCTATCTATCTATCTATCTATCTATCTATCTTTAGTTCAGAGACAGAAGCAAAACATATCGTTCCACAAACACATAATCTCAGTGATTTCACACCAGACTTCTCTAGTCAGCCGGAATCCACTTTGTGTTTGAACGGCTGACAGAGTGGAAATGTAATGAAGTATTACTTCAGTATTTCAATTGTCATACAGTTTTGGAGTACTTGTACTTCACCTGAGCATTTCCACTTCATGCTACTTTATACTTCTATCAAATTACATTTCACTGGTAAAATATGATTAACATCTAAAACACATAATAATACGGTGACCTTTTGGTGGGACCCCTTTCAGATGGGGACCACTGGAATCAACTGTACCTAAAGAGTTATTTACACATTGATGCATCAGTATTAATTAGATCATACATCAGTCAAAATTTACTACACATCAAATACTTTTACTTTCAATACTTCAAATAGATTTTGCTGATAATACTTATGCACTTTTACTGAAGTAGGAAGTGGGAATTCAGGACTTTAACTTTGTAAAAGTCTGTACAGTCCTGCTAATACAAGTCCATTGTTGTCATGGTAACACTGTTGTATTAGTACTTTAGTTTAAGTGAATTACCTGAGTAATCCTATCACCTCCTGAGACATAAACACTGTGACTACAATGTGTGTGTGTGTGTGTGTGTGTGTGTGTGTGTGTGTGTGTGTGTGTGTGTGTGTGTGTGTGTGTGTGTGTGTGTGCATGCGGAAAATTTATGTTTGAGTTTGGTCATTTCCTGTTTTATTTTGTAGTTATTTTCCTTTTGTGTCTCTTGATGTTTGTCCTGTTTCCATCCTTGTTGACTGTCTGACCCACCCTAATGTGTTTCACCTGTGTTCAGTCTCTCTTGCCTCCCTTGTGTCTATTAGTCTCTGTGCTTCCCTTTGTCTGTGTCAGTTCGTCTGTTGAAGTTCCTTGTGTTACCTGTTTAACTCCCCAGTGTTACTTCGTCCTTCTGTTCATGTTCCTGTTCAAGTTCCCTATGTTCCTCGTGCTTCTGGTTCCTGCTCCTGTCCCCTGTGTTATTCTCCATTTTGGACTTGAGTTATGTAAGTAAGTCACTTTTTGTTATTAAAAGACCTTTTTTTATCTACTCCCTTTCTTTTGTCTGCATTTGGGTCCAACCTTACCACAAACCATGACACAGAATTGAAATACAACATCATGGTGTATTTGTGTTTCATACCTCTTGTGTGGAGGACATGATGAAGCTAAGCAGAATAAACAACATTTTTCACTAAGAATATTTGTGAATCAGCCTAATCAGTTGTGTATTGTCCTATTCTCTGAGGCTGAAGAGATTCCTTCTCCAGTGTCTTTGTGTTTTTTATGGAAAAATATCCCCCAACCGGGAATCAAACTAGAGACATTGTGGTTATGTGTTTCAAACCTTGAGGGCAGGGATATACTTTCTGTGTCTATGGAGAGCTGCAGACTTTTTTTCCAGTTTTGTGGATGCACACGTGGTCCCATTCATAGTCCATCTGAGGGTCTGTGTTGGTCTGACCTTCCATTCCACCTTATATTTTTGAAAAGAAGTGTGACCAGATGAATACAGACTACCTGGGTTGTGTGTGCATTGTGGCTGACATCACTGACCTGCTGTAGCTCCCATGCATGTGTGTGTTAGTTCACACCGGCTGCGTCGCTGCTGCAGCTCTATCTCTCTACATAGAGTTTGCAGGTTACAAGAATGTTAAACGATTCCAGTTTGTTCATGTTGACTCTATGCACACAAGAGTTAGTCATGGAGTTCCACAAGGTTCTGTGTTTGGACCAATACTTTTCACCTTTTTATATCTGCTTCCTTTAGGTAATATTTTCAGGAAGCAAATTTCCATTGTTGCGCAGACAACACCCAGCTGTACTTAACTATGTAGCCAGGTGAGACTAACCAGTTGGTCAAACTTAAGGCATGTCTTAAAGACATATAGACCTGGATGACCAGCAATGTTTTACTTAACTCACACAAAACTGAAGTTATTGTACTCTGCCCTAAACAACTCAGAGACACTATCTGATAATATACTTACCCTGGATGTCATTACCTTGGCCTCCAGTGATACAGTCAGAAGCCTTGGGGTCATTTTGACCAGGACACGTCTTTTGCTTCACACATAAAACAAGTCTCTAGGACAGCCTTCTTCCACCTATGCAGCATTATGAAAATTAGAAAAACATCCTGTGTCAAAAGGATACTGAAAAACTAGTCCATGCATGTGTTACCTCTAGAGTGGACTACCGTAATTCTTACCTGGCTGTCCCAATAACTCAGTGAAAATCTTCAGCTGATTCAAAATGCTGCAGCATGAGTACAGACAGGAACTAGGAAAAGAGATGACATCTCTCCTGTGTTAACTTCATCGGCTCCCTATAAAATCCTCCTCCTCACCTACAAAGACATCAATGGTCAGACACCATCTTATCTTAAAGAGCTCATAGCTCCCTATTATCCTGACAGAACACTCCACTCGCTAAATGCAGGGCTACTTGTGGTTCCTAGAGTTCCGAAGACTAGAAGGGGAGACAGAACCTTCAGCTATCAGGCTCCTCTCCTGTGGAACCAGCTCCCAGTCCGTGTTCAGGAGGCAAACTTCCTCTCTACATGTAAGATACCTAAGACCTAATAAGGCATTTCTGTTTGGCAGTTGCTTGTTACTTATTGGCAGATACACAGATATAATACTGTATATCTGCAATGAGTCAGCCAATATATATCAGTCTGGCTGATTTATCAGTCCAGCTCTAACTTTTATTAGAGGTTGCATATGAGCTGTGAACAGTTCATTCAAAGAGGGATGTTTTTTTCATGAAAATTCAGGAACAAAGTAATTTTGTTTGGGAAAAATGTTTTCTCAATCTTTCACTGTCTTACTTGTTCTTCTATCACTGTTAATCATCCCACAGCTCCTCAGGTTTATCTTCCAGTTTCAGCTCTTTGAACCACTGCCTTCATCACAGAGGTGTCAGTTCTGATGAGTGGTGAGTGGTCGTGTGGGTCGTTTGTCAAGGCAGTGACAAACTGAAACAACCTCTTTCATTGTTTATACAGGCTTGCCAATTTTGATGTGACTGTCATGCAGCACACATAGGGAATCAGGCACACAGCACCATATGCAGATACTGTATATGATTTATGTGGATATGCAGATTTGCAGGATGTATGAAAATGCTTATAAAATTGCCCAAGTGTCAAAATCGATCCCAGACAAGCCTCCTTCGAGCTCTCGTAGTTCTCACTGAACGACTTGTGACTGTCAGGTGTATCTAGATGAGTGATGACATTTTGCACCACTGTTCTCACAGGTCAGCACTGTCAACCAGCTGTCTATTGGTCCGTGGAGCAAATTCTTGTGTCAGAGTTCCCCAAAGTGGAACTTGACAAAGAAATGAAATGATTACAGTGAGGATTACAACTTACACTGAGATGAACTGATTATGACATAAAATGTGATCATTGCTCCAGTGTGGCTGAGCCTCAGGACAGCTGAGAGGAAGTGAATAAATCTTGGACAACACCTCTCCCTTGCGTTCATCACCTCCAGTAGTCTACCTCCAGGCTTTGGCCCTAATGGTCTTACATTCACAGCAGTTCATCAAGCTGCAGACGAGTGAACCTTCATGTCACAGAAAGCCCTCACTCCCACCCCTCCTGAAGCAAGGTGGTAACAAGTGACATATGCTTTGCTGCAAATGGGGCAGGAGGGTTACTTCTGGCCAGTAACTCAGTGGTAAGTCATCTCACTGACACTGGGCACACTGGATGGGTGTGTGTGGTGCTGCTCATTAGAATGGCCTCCTTTTCTTCATCAAATAAATTCAGAGAGACAAAAATAAAAGAAACAAGTCTTTTCCCTTCCCTCAGAGCATATTGGGTCTTTGCGGTGAAAAGTTTCCCTAAGTGCTATTTTCGCCTCACAGGCCTCTGTTTGCTCTTTGAGATACAAACCTATTTTAAATCGTTGCCTCTTGTCAGAAAAAGTTAGCATGCGATGCCCAGCGTTAGCCAGCAGCACCGTTCAGCTCCCCTCTTTGTTTCTAAGAGTGACAGAGAGCGTCTTGTTGTTTTATTAGAGCTAGTGCAAGACAAACTAGCATCTGTGACAGACCCCTGGCTCAGGTGTCAATCAGACACATAAAGCATGCACCCGCAGCCTGGGGCCCCTGTGGAAGAAGGCTAAATGAGTGAGGTAGGAAGGCAAAAAATAGTGTGTTTCATCCCAGCCGCTGTGGTGTCCCAGCACATTTTTTGTGCAGTGCCATAAAAACCTGTTGCCTTTCATTTAGTGGAGCAGCTTGTTGGACGGAGAAGGGGTGACAGTAAACGAGCATGTCTGATGAAGTCTGACAGCTGCTGACAGAGACAGAGGCTCACAAAGGGTTTACCTCTGATTTGTATGTTCTGTGAAGTGTCACCTGTCTAAAAGGCTTTTAACTCATAGAGTCAAGTGCCTTTTAAAGGACCAACAGTTCTCCTATTAAATCTCGTCTTAATGTTTATCCTAGTCTGGTTTTCTAGATATTTACATCTGTCTGTTTGCCCTGTTGTGAGCTTTTAATAAATCAATAAGCACAGAGCAGAGCAGGCTGGTTCTGTTCTGACAAATTCATGTCAAGCTCTCTATTTACCAGCCAATGTGCACTCCAACACCAAACAGCTATACAATCATCATTATCATCACCATCATCGTCGTCTTTCATTCAACTCTCTTAAAGTGAGATTAGAGAGTGGGATAACAATGTAAAAGACAAAGAAAAACAGGTTTTAAAAACTATATTATTTACATTACACTGCAGTCATGTGAGCCGTGTTTAGCAGCCATTGTCTCACCAGCAGATCTTTACATTCTGCTGAGACCCTGATGGTTCAGCTGTTGAAGGAGTGTAAGTAGTTTTAGCTGTGGTACTAGTAGTTGTTTGGATCTGGTAGGAATGCGTTTGTTTATTGAATATGATTTATTTTAATGTCCAAAAATAATACAATTTATAAATATTTCCTAAGAAATTATTGATTATTAATTATTAAAGTTATTACTATTAATTAATAATACGGGGCACCACCTGGAGACCGGGATGATAACCAAACCAGGTTGCAGTCTCACGAATAGTTAACAGAAAGTAGCTGACCTCCTGGGGTACAATGACTACAAGTGACTAAACAAGGTAAAGTTCGAGCTCTGACCCTCTCAATCAGCCACAGGTCACAATAAGCATGCACAATAATGATTAAAAGACTTCTCTTTAATTACAATGATGTTTATTTTATCTTCACAATAATCAACAAAGTTAACCACAGTCCAGATTAATAACACTATTCTACCAATCATCAAACTAACTAAACATACAGAAAACACAGCAAATATAGTAAACACATTCAGATCATGGAAGGATGGATCAAAAGTAGCGCCCGTTCATTTCTATAGAAGTTGCTTGCCTGGCGCACACACCGAAAAGGTTTCTGGCTTCCAGGTTACTTCAGTGTTATGTGGCCCACTGAGTATGCGCAGTAGTGTCACTCCCATCGTGCCTCTGGGCTATGAGAATGAGCAAAAAGCATTCTGGATTTGGCAGTGCGCATTCATAAATGCTATGCTAGCAGACGTCATGGAGGAGTAATAAGACTTCTACAGGACTTGCTTGGGGCTTGAAATAATCAATTTATACAAATGACAACAGCAACAAACAATGAAAATAATGTTCTGAAAAGTAAGGTAGTGTTAAACCTATGATCGTTGATATCACAGAAGATTCATGTTGACAGTTAATTGTGATGTTAAACGGAAAACACGTCATTCAGTTAAAGAGAGAGTTCAATCGCTAAATCACTCAGGATTCCACACAATAAGCAGAGTAACACATGGAAAGACTCAAACAGCAAAATATCCACTGATCTATACAAATATCTACTGATCTAGATTAATGATCATTTAATTGTAAACTCTTTTTTCCCTGTCAGGATCCTGTAGGAATTGTGACTCAGTTTTTCAGTGATCTGATTGGTCAGTAGTTTGGCTGTTGACAGGTTTTGAGCTGATCTGGAGCAGGTGAGGAGTTCAGTATCAGTTCCCATGGTGATTTACCCCGGTAACAAGTGAACCACCATCATAGGACTGAAAAAAAACAGTTTTGGTCTCTAGAGCTAATTTCCTCCTTCATAACAACTGTTTATATAACTCACCTGTTTACATTTTTATGTAAGTTAAAGTTATGTATAATTGAGGGCGTGGCCTCTTCGAGTAACAGCTGGGTGAGCATATGTTTTCCATAAACCATAATGCACCGAAGTGTCGGCTCCACACACGCCCCACCTCTTTCATTTCATTTTTGTATTAGCTGGGAGTTAGGGGCGAAGTCAAACACTGCCAAGATGGCGACGGTGGCGCAGTTCACTTTGAGCTTCAAAACCGCTCTTCAGAAATCTGTGGGTAACGTCACAGAGGCTATGTCCATCTTTTTTTACAGTCTGTGGTACAGACATCTGGTGAGACACATCAGGGCGGAGCGGACAATCTCAGAAGCGGGAAAAAACCAGGACAGGAAGAAAAGCAACCAATGGACACATAAGGAAGTAACTACAAAATAAAATAGAAAATGAGTCCAAAGAGTCACTTAAGGGGCACATAGATATCAGCAATGAGTACGAGTTGGTGTTACGTGCACCATGGCATCTGTGACCAGGAAAATTGATGTCTGGAAATACTTTGATAAATAGACGACAATAACATGCAGTGCACGATATGTCATATCATATTAACTCTGTCAGTAACTTAATGAGCTAAATGTGCAGACTGCTGTTAGCACTTACCAAAGACACCTTGTCAGGGAAGAACCTCCTTTGATTCATATCATATCAATAATTTAGGCTCATGAACTTTTTTTTTTTACCTTCATCCATATTTGTGTTTGTGCATTGGCAACCTGCTGGTGATGCTCAGTACTGCATCAGCATCCACAGACTGAAGTTTGTCACACACATTATAGATATGAAGAGATAATGTCAATTTCAGTCTTATAGCCCATTTTATGACTATCTGACTGTATTTGCAGAATTAAAATAAAAAGACAAATTAACCGAATGTTTCTATCTTTTCCTGTGATGAAAACCTCACCAACTCAACTCTGATAGATGAGCAGTGAGAAAAACATGCAACTTAAAACTCCAAGGTTTTATCTTTACAGTGATTCATTTACACTGTTGGGGATTATAAACACTTAAAAATTTAAAACATGAGCATAAAAATACAGATTGAAATACATGAAGTAATCCTTATCCAACATCTGTACAGCTATTAGAAAAAATTCTTTAAAGATCGAGAAAAAAATACAAGTCATTCTAGTAAATGGTTATGGACTCTGTTGTTCAGGTAATTCATGAACCATTGTTACAGGCACAGATTCTTCTTTGGTCCCATGTTAACAGCTTTACAACAAAGGAATATCCTGAGCCACCTACAGCTGCGATCGACCAACAAAGTACTGCCTTGTTTCAAGGCTCTCCATGAAAAAGGCTGGAATTACTGGACAGAGGAACGTCATTCTTTAGACACCAGTCATGATTAAGTCTAGCTGTGATGCTTCACCTGGTCACAAACATGGTGGGGAAGAGGATAGTATACCTGTGATTCAGTCATTCACATCATAGACTATCACAGAAGATGTAAACTTGCTTACCTTAATAGTTGTACTTGTAGGAATACCCATGAATAAAACAGAAATACACAGACAAGAGACAAGACTTCCGATTATAAAATATAAAATGAAATAGATACAAAAAATCTACAATTCAGCTGAAATCACTGGAGGCCCTGAAACAAGGAGTAAAAGACTAAATGGAAATGTGAGACCCACATTGTTGATTTCTGTAGCAGACATATGACCTGTGGTCCAGAGGGGCACAGCTGGAACGACAAACCAGGGTAAATCAGATAAACAGTTCAACTCTTCACACAGCAGGACATCAAGAACAAGGAGGACCAGAACCAGTCCATCTGCCGTAGCATTCATTACACACCTCAGCTCATCTTGTCCCATGGTTCAGATTCAAATTATCTACTGAGAACACTGAGACCCTGTTCAGGGATATGAGGACAATACTATGTGTTAAAACAAGACAAAAGTCAGAGAAGGCATATTTAAAAAACATTTGCATTAAATATCTGAAAAACTGAACAAGTGCAGACTCTATCAAAGCCTCTTGTTTAGGGTAGCACTGCACTAGGACAATGCTGCATGATCACAGGTAAGAGTGACAATTTCATTGTCAGCGCTTCTCAGCAGGACACTCCCAGTGTGAGAGAAGAAGGCTGATCTTAACATGTTTCATGGTATTAACCCCTGTCAGCCTTCACGAACATGAAGACTCAGGCTACAGGCTGGCTGGATGAATAACACACGTCTACCTGCAGAATGTGACACTCCATGCTTTAAGGACCTTAACATGCAACCAGTGTCCCACCGCCGCCAGATTCAGGCATCTTAATGAGGACGTTGGTCCTGTGTGTACTGAGCTGTTGACTTAATCGATGGGACATTCATAAAGCAGGAGATGCTGAGACAAAACATTGTCTCAACATTTATCAGAGCAGGACTGGATTGGTGGCCACCACAAGGTATGCATGCAGAGCTGCACCCCCACAGCAGAGCCCATCTATCTGTATCACACACACACACACACACACACATTGTAGTCACAGTGTTTATGTCTCAGGAGGTGATAGGATTACTCAGGTACTTCACTTAAATTAAAGTACTAATACAACAGTGTTACCATGACAACAATGGACTTAAAGTCCTGAATTCCCACTTCCTACTTCAGTAAAAGTGCATAAGTATTATCAGCAAAATCTATTTGAAGTATTGAAAGTAAAAGTATTTGATGTGTAGTAAATTTTGACTGATGTATGATCTAATTAATACTGATGCATCAATGTGTAAATAACTCTTTAGGTACAGTTGATTCCAGTGGTCCCCATCTGAAAGGGGTCCCACCAAAAGGTCACTGTATTATTATGTGTTTTAGATGTTAATCATATTTTACCAGTGAAATGTAATTTGATAGAAGTATAAAGTAGCATGAAGTGGAAATGCCCAGGTGAAGTACAAGTACTCCAAAACTGTATGACAATTGAAATACTGAAGTAATACTTCATTACATTTCCACTCTGTCAGCCGTTCAAACAAAAAGTGGATTCCGGCTGACTAGAGAAGTCTGGTGTGAAATCACTGAGATTATGTGTCTGTGGAACGATGGTTTTTGCTTCTGTCTCTGAACTAAAGAATACATCCAGCTGTACAGAACATCTGGTCTTACTGACAGCCATAAAATCCCACACCAACTTAGAAAACATAATAATTTATTGAAATTACTGACCAACATTTATACTGGAATACCAAGACATTTAGAAACATGTTTGCAACACTGGATGAACAGTTAACTGGAGCCTACATCGTATAAGAGTTTGATTTCCATTTCTTTTTAAATAGATATAGACACAACTGCATATATATGTCTTAATTCTACATATACACACACACAGTGGGGTCCAACAGGCTGAGAGTAGTGAATGTGCAGGTAGTCTCAGACCTGCGGAGTGTCTACTGTGTCTTTGTGAGACAGCATCATGTCACACAGCTACCTCCGCTCTATACAGGAGTGGTCATCAAGGCCTTTTCAGTTCAGTTCAGGACAGTGAATGACCTCAACTCCACAGAACACACTAAGACAACAACATCCGCACTGCAAACACAGACTGAATCCGTCCTGTGGAGGTTCAGTTCATCTGGAACAGAGTCCAAAACAACTCTGAGCTTGTTAAAGTTCTGAATAATGAGCTGAATCTGTTCTCATAATAATTTCACTTATTTCCAAAGCAGAACAACCCGTTTGAGAAGGGTCTGTAAACGCACCACACCAGAGATATCAGCAGTTTTCAGTGGAGCAGGTGAAGCTGTGGAAGAAATGAGTGTAAGCTAATTATGTCATCCCTGTGGACAAAACAGAAAACAGTCATCCACATGTTTTAGGTTAAGACTGATTATGATACTGATGGTTTCACTGCAGCAGCTTCCGCGTGTCTGATGAACCCAATTCAATTAACGTGGAATTTCTCTCGTGGCAGTTCAGGGATGGACTGGTGCCATTATTCCACATTAGTCCGGATACAAAAGGAAACCGGAAAACGTGCTGTATTTGTTGTTGTTCCCCCCGTGCGCCTTGCCGCCGTCCAGTTTCACATAAATCTCGTCCCCGGAGTCCAGATGCAGGACGACGCTGTTGCTGGCGTAGTCGTAGTTCTGGTCTGCGTCCTGCGCTATGGCGCTGGCGCGTACCTGCAAATTAAGACAGAGAGATATCACGACTCAAAGCGCGAGGTTTCGGTGTGGTTTAGGCTACTGGGATCAAACGGGATCAAATAAAGACTTTACCCAACATCCACACCACAACCACGGATCTTAGATTGTTCTCCTGGTTCTGTAGCCAGTGACGAGCTGGTTGACACACGAGCCAACAATCTTAATTAATGTAGCCTACTGCATAAACAGGTTATCATGCCCCAGGTTTAAAGGTAGACAGAGGGAATATTTACCTGTCCGTTTTTGCATAAATCTGCCCACATGCTGGTTCCGTCTCCTCCGCGCATCAGCACATGATAGGTGAAGTAGTAAATCCCGGACACTTGGCAAGTGAACTTGCCGGTTGTTGGGTCGTAGTGGTTCCCGAGGTTCGTGACAACGTCGTCGAACCTCAACACTTCGTATCCCTCGTGGGGGTTTTTCAGACCCACATAAAACGCTATCTTTGCCCCGCCGATGGCGGAGCCCGGCTCTCCACCGGTCTCGGTCCGCGCAGTGCCCACTACGCCGGAATAACCCATCTTTCCAGAATCACCTCTATCACCCGGTGGTCCTCTCGGACCGGGTGGCCCCGGTTCGCCCGGCGGCCCCCTTGGCCCGGGTTTCCCCGGCCGACCCGGATCGCCCTTAGTCCCTTGAACAAAGGTTGGAGAAGGGATGGCGCTCAGGTCCTGCATGACCTCAAGAGCCGTGGCGCTCGGTTTGGGGTTGTAGGGGTCACAGATCATCCGACAAGTCCCCATCATTTCATAGTGCGCATCGGTCTTGGAAGTCTGGACCAGCAGTGGAATCGCGATGATGAGAGCCAAAACCATGACGATGCCGACCACCGCGGCGACGACTCTCTTCCTCTGGAGAGTCCGAGAAGCAAGCGCTAAAAAGTCCGTTTTGCTTTGGGACGTAATGGTGGAAGGTGGTGAGAGCGCCAAAAGCCACGACAGAAAGAGAGTGGACCAACACGGAGTCACTCAGGCCCAAGATGAAGAGTAGAGGCAGAGGAGAGAGAGAGGCGCGTTATAACCCTACAGCCCGGTGCAGCCCGCAGCGTTTAACGCGGTGCCACTGTCACTCGGCTTCACACAGCTGACAGGGGAAATATTAGTTTTGGCATGGCTGGACGCGAAGGCTCTCCGAGCAGAGAGGGGCTTCCAGCGGTTTTGTTCATCTTCAACAAGAGAGAATGGAGCAGAGAGCCGTGACGTAAAAAGTGTAGGGGCAAAGCCCGTTGCAATTTGGATTAAAAAACTGCAACAATAATCATGTCATCTTTATGTATGAATCATAAATCCCTCTCAGAGCTTCAGGGGAAGGGATCAGGACGCATTAGCGACACTTGAATTTCTAGCTGTGAGACGTTTCCTCTTTTATCTCCCTCATTTATAGACAAATCATCTGAGCGCACAGGAGGCTGAATAAATTAATTCAGATGATCACATGTAGCTACAACTTGTATGATAAGGTGCCTTCAAGTGAAACTACTGCAATGTTCATTCTTCTGAAACCATCTACAGCCTATTTTAACATTACTATCGACTTTAGTTAAAGCTCAAACTTATTTTATGTCAGTTATTGTAAGTTAAAGTTACTACACTAGAAAAGCTTGATCTGTGCAACATTTCAACTGAACATGACCTATTAGTTTGCATTGTGGGATTCTTATAATTTACCTTTGATCTTTTGTTGAATTATTTAATACTAAAGGACTTCATTAATATAACTGACATATTTTGACACATACAGTCCTTCCCTTATGGTTCAACCCTGTCCTCATGAGGTGAGACAGGTGACCAGGTCACAGGACACACCTGCTGCTGTGTCCAGGTGTAAAACACCTGCCCCCTCAACTGTAACATCAGTTCTGACTCTAACAAGGTGAGCAGTCTCACCTCAACACCAGCTGCTGAATAGTTTGCTCGTATTTAGTCTGACAGGGAGGCTGCAGCTCTTGCATTTCATCAGTAGCCAAATCCATGCTCACACAGCGAGGACATCTCTTTGTGTGTTTGCCGTGCGTTGACTTGGCTCCTGACAGATCTTACATCATCTGGCCTCTGATTTCAAATTAATTCAGGCTCAGGGGTCCCTCAGAAACCCCTCCCTGCCCCACACAGCCACCTTTAGCTTCTGGGGGAGAAGGAGCCTCTACAGTGGGAGCCATCTAAAAGTTGGCTGGTGTCAATTTTCTGTTAGTCTAATCTGTTACAAAGGCACGACTTGCCTTCTGTTGTCAGGAGCAGCTAATCCTTATCTCTACAGATCCGGGATTTAACTTCTCATATCCCCTTGTCTCAGCAGGCTGTAAGCTAGCAGTTAACAAAGCGCCCATGTCAATTCCCTGAAGCTGCCCCTCCCTGCTGATGACTGCCAGACACACACACACGCACACACACACACACACACACACACACACACATATAGATTACAAAAGCACAGACCCAAGTGCTGCTACATAACACAAGCAGATCCATGAACAGAATCTATGAAGACACTGACACACACACACACAGGAAGCCATAGAGCCCCCACAGTGTCACACACTCCCTGATGAGCACAAATGAAATCACTCTGTTGGTGATTAGCCTCCATGTGGATCTGAGAGAAAAGTTGAAACAAAAATAAAAGATTCATTCTCAGGTTGATTTTTTGAAATTGAACAATGCATATTAATTTTCTCGGTGTGTGTGTGTGTGTGTGTGTGTGTGTGTGTGTGTGTGTGTGTGTGTGTGTAAAGTACAATGCTCATAAGCCATATTTGGTTATTGGTGGTTGTAATCATTCTTCCTGTTCATCCTATTGAGAGTATATTGGAGAACAGTGATTCCCACCTCATGGTACACCAGAGCCTTTCTGTAAAAAAAAGTTGTTTTGTAGGCAGACAGGAGAAATGACGGGTTATTTCAGTTGTATTTTGTATTTGTGTCACAGTGAGACTGTTTTAATCACTTGATCCAGTATTACTTGTTTTAATCCTTCTATTCAGTATTGCACGTTTATTTATTAGTGTGGGTTTTATCGTGTGTACATATATTTTCTATATTGGTTTTATTGAATTTGTGGTGTTGCATGTTGTAGAGCGTTTTATATTCCATATTTGGTTTTTCTGAGTTGTGTGTAATTTGACTATGGATCAAGTTGATGAACTGATGACAAACAGCTGTGATGAACTGCCTCACACACCCTGACAGCTCTGGATCGGCAGACAGACGCTGTGCTTTTAAGTTGATTATGGACAGGTGCACACGCACATGCGGTGAAGGAAGACAATAGGGGAAAGAAGACGCGGAGCTAGAGACAAGTTTGGAGTGTAGGACGGAGCCTGCTCGATCGGTACGTTCTGCTGCAGGAAAACGGGCCGACAGAGCGAAGGTTCGGCCAGGACGAGGAACCAGACGAACCACTGCGGGACGAGCCAGACCAAGTGAAAAGACGTGGTTCATCGCCCACTATACGATAAGTAAAGCGTCAGCGGCAGCCGGGGATCCAGGGGATCCAGCGGATCCAGGGCCGGAGCAGAGGAGCCGCCAGTGTTAACAAGTCGTAAAATATCAACATCCAAAAACATGTGAAACTCACATCAGACTAAACTAATTTGGCTGGCAACTGACAAGTTGTGTTGCTTAAAGTTTGCACTACACATCTGTGGTTTGTTCAGAATGCTCTCTGAACCTTTGAGGGAGCTACTCTGAAACCGGGGGGGGGCTCACGAGGCTCACGATGGAGACCCCTGGTCTAAAACGTACAGGTCAAACATTTTAGAACAGTTTTTTTTATTGAAATCTCAAGTCAAGTTTAGTGAAAAGCCTTTAATGGTACAAAGGTCAGTGGTTTTAAAAAAAAAAAATAAAAAAAATAAAAAAAATAAAAATCAGGTCACCAAAAACTGAAACATCATGTAACTGCAATAGAACAGACTACACCCTCTGCTCATCACCATGACAACACTGTACTGGAGGAAATAGGACTGTACGCTGCTGTCAGAGTAGAGGGTGGAGGACCAGGAATGGAGGAGGACAGACTGGTTGATCAGGGCTTCATCCTACAGCAACATATGAGAGAGTTCAGCTGCTGGATGAGTCAAAAATGAAAGGGGGGTGGCTCACCTGGTAGAGCGTGTACCACACATTTGCTACATCCCCTCAATCTCTCTCCCTGTCTACCTCGCACTGTACTATCAAATAAAGGCATAGACTTAGGCCCTAGCTCTACTGTCCTGAGATAACCTGTCATGGTTCCAGCATGGACCAGGACCACCACAGCGACCACACTGTCAACTGTTAGACATGGAGGTGTGGGTGTGCTGATATGAGGCTGCATGAGGTGGAGGGGAGACATTTATTGATCCAATGATCCAACTCACTGCAAACATTTTTTAAAGAAAACGGTGAAAACTGCGACATGACTACTACAACAGATAAGGTTGTATTAAATGGATAGGATTGGTAATTAGTCGAGGGTCTTCTCATGTTTTGTTGTATAGTGTAATTACTAAACATGTTGACAGCATGAACTTGATTGCTGCCAGAGAGGGTTTTCCTTCACCTCATGTCCATGTTAAGGTAATGACATCTTATTTCATCCTCTGTGTATAATATGTGTCTGTATATGGACACGTGCCTGAGCCCATCTCTGCCTGTGTGTCAGAGCTCCTATATATTTAGTTGACCGTGCCTCAGGTCAGAGAGCCACACACTGGCTGCAGCCTGTTTATCCAATGGCCTGTTCATTAGATTCATATACCTTCTACAGACCAATCTGCTGTTTGCCCTGAGAACCAGAGCTGTTGTCATGTGTGATGGCAGTTTACATAATCAGCTTGTCACATCTCACTGGGTAACATTTATATACCTTTCTAAATAATATGGAGGCATGGGCTTAGTAAAATAATAAGTAACTGTTACTGAGTGATGTAATATGTACATTAAACAAATAGAGTAGGACTAATGTCAAGAAACCAGCATCCTGCATATGGATGTGGTGTTGGACTGATGATGTTTGAGGCTCAAATCAAAGCTGGATAAAGATCAGTGTTTTGGTGAATTTCACTGGTTTAACCTGTATATCTCAGGTCTGTGAAGGACAAGGATTCATTCATTCATTTATTGGCCTCTTGGGGACAGTGCTGCAAGAACTTGTGGTGGCAAACATTTACTTCCTCTTCCATTAGGTCCACAGGAACATTATCATCCACCTGATGAATGTAAGTCTGACACACTCTCTTCTTCACTCACCAGCTCCTGTTCCTATGCAAAGTTAAAGTTAACCTTCAAAGCTTTAGTGTCTCTGAGGGACAGTATGTAACACAAACACAATACAACACTGAATCACAACAGGAAATAATACAATTGTAGGGAAAATAAACTTAATCTGGGGAAATATGGTGTTAATCAGGATTATCATGCAGAACCAATTACTGGACCAGAGATCCAGTCTCAGAGTCAGCACAACAACACAAATAAAGAGTTCCTCTTGATTATCACTCTACAGTGTCTGTAACACACAAAGTAATATAAGAGGGAGCAAACAAAAGATTGCAAACCCCGGTTCGAGTCCTGCATCGGACAAGACCTTTGCTGCATGTCATTCCCCCTCTCTCTGCCTCCCCATCTCCTGTCTCTCTCCACTGCTCTATCAATAAAGGCACAAAAAGAAAAAAAGATTGCAAACTGAAAGTCATTTACAAATACAATTTTCTCTCTCACACACACACACACACACACACACACACACACACACACACACACACACACACACACACACACACACACACACACACAACTAACTGTGAATGAATCAATGAATAAAATACCAGTTTGACAGTGAAAATGTGCATAAAGGAGCCAGTTCTAATTTCTGAATTCAGCCAGTTTAGCAGAGAAGTGATACTACTTGTGTGTGTGGAACAGCCAATTCATTGTGGTGGTGTCTGGAGTCTGGAGGAAGGTGGAGCTTCAGCAGCGGAGGTGTTGAGTTGAAAATTCTGTTATTGAGATTAGAGACAGAATGGACACCCAGCACTGTTAACAAGGAGAATTTGAAGCTGCGTTCAGTGAAGGTCTTTGATAAGGAAAATTCAGAGACAGAGATTCAGAGAGATCCATCTAAATACATCCAGCCCTTCTGGGCACAATGTCCAGTAGTGGCCAGATGTCACACGTTTAATGGTCTGATTTCCTAGTTTCCATTACACATCTGTGGTCCTGATGCTCAGGTGATCACAATGAGTTCTGGAAGTATCACTGTAATATACAAGTTTAACAGACAGAAAATGTCCATAATTCAGCATGACTGTTAATCTCTAATACAAATAGGAACACAAAGTAATACAAGTAATAAAAATGATAAAGTTATAGCACTTTAAGATTAAACAGGGAGGAGGGGCTTTTAGACATCTGGGGGGAGTCTCACTGTGAGTGTGTGTAGCAGTGAAGATGGTGTGTTCAACATGTAAGTGGCAAACTGTGTCAAAAGCTCAATCAATAAAGAGTGACGCACAATATTTTTGTCTGTCATTTACTACCTTCACTGCAGCTGTGATGGTAATGGGTTTTTTTTAAAGCCTGAAATATGTTGCTAAATGCCATTCATATATAAAAACTCCTTTAGTTGATTCACATCTCAGATTTGAACAAGTACTGAGACATTAGATATTGGTCTGTGATTATTTAAAATGGTTGAATCAGCAACTTGTAATGAAGGGAGAACAAAGAAGGATTTTCATCAACAATGAATGTCCTTGTTATCCACTGTCAGCAGGAGGTAAAAAGTCAGGATCAGAAAGATCAGGTCCAGGTTGTTTTTTCTTTATAAATTTCCTGCACAGAAAAACACATGAAATGAAACGAAATCATGACTGACCAGTACACACTGGGACATCAGTATAAGGTTTCACAGATCAGAGTCAAACAGAGAGCCAGAAGATATAAAAAGCTCATTAAAACAATTGATAAACAGCAACAGAATCTTTCATAACAGAGGTTGGTACAGCTTCAGTTTTCCTTGCAAAGAGGGATTTTATGATTTTCCACAATAATACAACAATAATATTCTGAATTGGTTTCATGAGTAGTATCTGCTAGTTAAGAGAAAACCATCATGAAACTAATGATGATAAAACCTCATCTCACTTAAATGTTTAAGATACTTCTTACAAGTGATGCATGGTTTTAAATTAATCTTCCTGTTAGCAGCAACAACACAGAGCTCACTGCAATAAACACCAAGAGCTGAGACTTTATAAGTACATGAGTCAGAATCAAGTCAACTGAGGTAGACTTCTCACGGGTTTTAAGACCTGGACGAGTTAATCCACTGAGGAAGACTGACATAAAATCATCAGATACTGAGTCAATCCCAGTTAAGATCACCAGCTAAAACCATTTGACTTTAGAGATTCTTCAGAGGCTGCAGTGCATTGTTTCAGGTAGATGGAGCCAACAACAATTGTAATTTCCGCATTCCCTGCAGACATTTGATTCATACAGAACAACCCTGATGTGATGTTTTTATCAAGCAACACTGCCACCTTTCTTTGGTCTGTCAACACAATAAACACTGTATCCATCAATGTTAATATCTTTATCAATTACTAATTTTGTCAGCAGAGTTTTGGATATTACAACAATTTCAGCATCTGTTGATTTGACCCATATTCTAAATCATATCCATTTTAACAAGTGAGAGAATATTTAGAGCAGGCAGAGATTTAAAATCAGATGGAGTAAATGAAGTTGTGAATCTAAACTTTGAGGAAAATAAATCAGCTGAAAACCAGTATATTGTTTCTTTACAAGTGGCAGTAACTTAAATGATTTATAACTGTTTTTTGCTTATATTCATACAAAAATACTCTCTATAAAAGCAGTTTGTGTTTTCAGTCTTTAGTTTACTTAAAATGATTTGATCACACTTTATTTGGCAATTCACTGATAAGACCTAACTGTACTTTGTATCAGATTAGACAAAACTAGAAAGTATATAATACATATATTTATATATGTATGTATATACACCAGCATATATATATATATATATATATATATATATATACTACAGCTATATCCAAGACATACATGTCTCTGCACTCCAGGATTGAGAGGTTCAGGAGATCCTTTGTCCCCACTGCCATCAGGCTGTATGACCTCAGAGACACTCAAAGACTATGGTTCCTGAATAAAGTGTCTGTCTGTCTATAATATGTTTTTGTATTATATGTTTAGCCAATCAGAAACAACGTCTCTGACACTCCTGTCAGAGGACAGAAACCTCTCAGCGGGTCAAAAATCAGGACACATGACATCAACGTCAAGCTGCTACAAGATGAAAAACATTCAATCTGTAGTCAAATTTCTTTCTCTTTCCTGGTGTTGTTACCTCTATCATCATCATCATCATCATCATCATCATCATCTGTAGTTCAGAATTTGACAATCCTGTCTCAAACGTCAGACTCATGGATCCTTGTATTTATTTCATTCTGAGCAGTTGATGCTAACTGTCCAGCAGCCTCTGGTCTGTAACGCCGTGCTCCATGCTCCAGTTCACTCTTTATTAATCCTGTATCTGTCCAGCCAACCAGCATCTATGTTTAAGTCTCCGTGCTGAAGATAAACAGAAGCAGTTTATATGATTGAGATGAATTTAATTATAAATGAATATTTATTCAAAAAGTGAGAGAAGGGGTGAGGAAAGAAAGAGGGAATGGATGTGTGTAAAAGTTTATCTAACCACTGTTCCACTGTTTCTCCACTATTTCCCTCACCTATGGACAGTTAGTGTTCTTCTTCACTCTGCCAGTCCTGCGCATCACAGATGTGTGTTGGGAAGTATGTATGGGAAATGTAGTGTGCCGCGTATTGTGTCAGCAGAGAGAGCTGTGAGGTTTGTGAAATGATGATGATGGTGATATCACTTGACTACAAGTTAGAAAAAAAATCTGAAAGTGTGGATTTAGAAAGAAGTGACCTGAGCAGACCTCACTCCTTCTCCCTTCTTGAGGCTAGCGGTTCAAAGCTACATTAGCTGCTATTAAAATACAACAGAATCTCTGACCCAACTGTCAGTGGTTGAGTCGCACAGGTGCAGAGGGTAAAAAGGTAGAAAGTTATCTCTGGTTCTGCAGCACCCATTGTGATCCTTTGTAACATTGTTGGTCTGTCGATCGTTAGTCCAACAATGTTAGAGGAGCATAATGCTAATTCAGTGGAGAACTCTTTTCTTTTTACCAAATGGTTTTTGTGCCTAACTGAACCGTAACAGCTCTCAGGTTCAGGGCACCACTGACTCAACAACACACTCCTGACTGCTTCACTGCTTGGCACAAAAGCAGTTGAGAGCCACTGTAATCACAAGACACCCTCAGCTGAACACCAGCAGCCAAAGTCAAATGTTAACAAACTCTCTCACTAAACTTTTGCGTAAATGTCAGTTTGACACATTTGGCCAAGCAGCATAATCTGCTGTGGGCCAGGCTGCAGCATGTTCAGACCTCACACAGCCACATGCCAGCAGCCAGTTGTTTGGAGTGTGTGTCGATGTCTGTCAGAGAGCTCTCTGTCTCCAAAAATACACATTAATGTTGTTTGGCATAAAGCAAAGCAACTATAGAAGAATAAGGATGAACATCTAAAAGATGCATTTTGAATAAAATACATTTGTGACAAAAGTTTTAAAGATCATCTGTTGGGAGGTCAGGGCTGAACCAGAAGACCAAAAGCTTTTCAACAAAGCAAATAATTCAAACTTGCTTTATAATTCTAAAAGTCCACCACTCTTGCTTTTGGACAGAAAAATAATGTACGACAACACTTCTTTATTGATTCAGTAGCCAGAATACAACACAATATGCTGATAAAAATGGTCTGAGATCAGTCTGGTTTGCAGCTGTGGTCAGCCCAGAGGCCCAATCTGACACAAACAGACTTTCAAACACCCGTTTTACTCTAAAGGTCATAATGTAATGAGTACTACTGTTTTTTTTTTTTTTAGAAAATCTAATCTTTAAATGTTCATCAAGACCAAAAAGCAGCTGAATGCTGTGTTCACATCTCATGAAAAGTGTTGACTTATCTGGCCAAAGGTGTGTGGACATGTTCTTTTGATCCTGGTCTGTTTTTCTACTTTAGTTCCAATGACATGTTCAAGAGACTGTGGTGAGAGAAGACCTGATCATGTGATGTTCATAAGCATAGCCCCTCCCCTTATGTGCCCATTGTGTGGCTGTAGTGAGCAAATTATTGCTGGAGAGAAAACAGGAGGTAACTAAAGCAGTAATACATGAATGTGACAGACAACATACTAAAAGCATATCTCACATCACATAGAATTATATGAGAGCATGTTTAAGTGGTAATGTTTAGTTGCTCATATACATGGTAACTGAAGCCTTAACTGAAATATAACAGATTTCTTCCTCTAAATGTTGACTCACTGAGTTCAGTGTTTGCACATCATTGTAAAGTGATTTCCAGATAATTCATGTGATTGTTTGATGTGGATTCAGTTCAGTGTCGCTGCAAGTGTTTAGATATAAACTGTATAATGAGGAACTCTCCTGTCTGAAATTCTAATCACTGCATTTTATGAATGATGGATATGTGCAGTGTTTCCCAACAATATGCAATATACATTACTAAATGAGGCATATGATTTGTAAGCATTTATTTATACATTTATTTATTCATTATTAGGTTTTATTTATATTATATATTATATATATTATATTATATCACATAATGTGAAGTGCTGTAGTCTACCACCACTACTACTGACATGAAGCTGTCCTCTGGCAGTGATATAAATTCTTCATTGTTATTAATGGAAATTTGCTCAATGTGTAAGGGATTATTGTCTGTCATGCTGGTTTAGGTTCTTCAGAGGTGGCTATTCCAGTGTCAGTTTCAAGAACTGGTCAAACTCTAAATCCATGACATTGTTGTTTGTATTATGAGTGTTTCCCCTTCACTTTGTGTTTAGTTTAAAAATGTGGTGTGTGGCACTCCTCTCAAGGCAAAACAATGCATTTCTAATGTTCTCCTCTCTGCCCAGCAGCGAGGCTTTGCCTTCACTGCAGTTTAACTTTGGTTGTGACTTGGAGGAAGGTTGCTACAGAAAAACAGATATAACTAGAATTACCACCTCGCAGCTGAATTCCTCTGCCAACAACCAAGCTGCAGGAAACACGGTCACAACCTGCCCTTCCTTCCATGACCTATATGCACATAACACATAAAACATCATCACTTCAATCTATCCTGTTAGACATTTGAGTTAAATTCTGTCATGACTAGTGTATGAATTTGAGAGTTACGTCCAAAAACATGTTTTGTGAGGTCACAGTGACCACCAAAATCTAATCAGTTCATCCTTGAGTCCAAGTGAATGTTTGTGATAAATTTGAAGACATTTCCTCTGGGAGTTACTGAGATATCACATTCATAAAAATGGGATGGACAACATAAGAACTAAAGCCTCCAGCCCTGACTGTTACATGTGCAGAGGCACAAAAAGTTGCCTCAGAGTTGAGTTATTCCAGAGTTTTAAGAGATGGTCAAACTCTAAATCCATGACATTGTTGTTCGTATGACTTTGTATGTATGACTGAAACCATGTGATGCATGTAAAGTGCATGTAAATGCATTTTGGTATAAATGTAAAAACAAGTAAAGTGTGGAGAAAAAACAAGTCATGTCAAAACATAATATTTGTCTGGGCTGTGTGTGGTCAATGTGTGAAATTGACGATGTAGTTGGAATTGTTGTTGAACTACTGTAAACAACTACTTTTAATGGAAAGTAGTTAAAGCTGCTGGAGACATCACTAGATGATGTAGGTTTCAACCTAGTGTCAGATGGTTTCAGTCTATCAGCTGCTTTCAACCTAGTGTCAGCTGTTTTCAGTCTATCAGCTTGTTTCAATCTAGTGTCAGCTGGTTTCAGTGTATCAGCTAGTTTCAATCTAGTGTCAGCTGTTTTCAGTCTATCAGCTTGTTTCAATCTAGTGTCAGCTGGTTTCAGTGTATCAGCTAGTTTCAATCTAGTGTCAGCTGGTTTCAGTGTATCAGCTAGTTTCAATCTAGTGTCAGCTGGTTTCAGTCTAGTGTCAGCTTGTTTCATTCTTTCACCTTGATTCAATCTGGTGCCAGCTGGTTTCAGTCTAGTGTCAGCCGGTTTCATTCTTTCAGTTGGTTTCAGCACAGTGTCAGCTGGTTTCAGTCCATTGTGGTTTGGGTAAGGGTTAGTACTGTAACATGGTCACTCACAAAGAACGTTAGAAGTTCATTCATAGTCTTTCAGCTGTGGTTAATAGAATAAGACACAGATAGAGAGGTGTGTCTGTGGGAGTACAGCCTGACCTCACACTGATGGGGCAGCTGCTATGGAGGGTTTGTCAAAAAGTCACTAGATTTGTCACTAGATGTTGTCAGTGTGTGTGTAGAGACAAAGGTGCTAGTTTGGTAACACTGTCTGTAAACACCCCATGATATTGTAATACGAACTGGCCCAGCAGTTCCGGTCCAGACAAGAAATTCTGATTATGGAAATTAAATAAAAGTAAATAGCAGCGTTTGTGTATGTTTGTCTGTGTGTGTGATTTGAGAGTGGAGACAGAGAGAGGAGGCTGATTACATGATCATGTATTTTCAGCCAGATCACTGATTTAATCTTTGCTTGAGGCCGAGGCTTCACTCGGTGACTGACATTTTCCTTTTCTCTCCAAAAACACAAACTAACAGAGCTCCAGCCAAATGAAATATTCTGATCGATTTCTATTGGATCTACAAGATAGTTACAGCCCTGCAGGCCTCACCAGACTGTTTTTTTTGACATTTCTTATCATGCATTTGGTCATTGAATGTAATATGATTTGTGTGAAGACAGAGAGTTGTGATCATAGAAACAATTTTCTGCAGGTGCTGGATCAAAAACAAACTGAAGGAAAAAGTCAGACAATGATCTGCACACTGTTCTGATGACTCCCAGAAAATATCTAACAGAGCAACATTTCCATCCAACAGATCTCGGTCAGATGACATCAATAAAGATTTTTAGGTTCCAGGTTTGTACTAGTCTGAGACAAATCAGGTGGCTGTCTCTGTGTGTAAGATCTGTTTCAGCCTCAACTGGACTGTCACTGTGGTCTAAATATATTAACAGCCTTTGTTCTGTTTATTATCAAGACCATATATTAAAACAGTCATACCTATGACCCCAGGGGGTACATACGTCTGTCTGCCCCATTGTTGGGATGCGATATCTCAATAACGTTTTTAGGAAATTTCTTCAAATTTGGTAAAAATGTCCACTTGGACAAGGACACCCTGATTAGATTATGGTGGTCAAAGGTCAAAGGTCAGTGTGACCTCACAAAACACTTTTTAGCCATCACTCAAGACTTCACACGGCAATTATCACAAAATTTCACACAAATGTTCATATACTCTGGATAAACAGGGATGTAACCTCAGACTAGTCAGAGTGGAGGAGGCAAACATCCATGAGGAGGTGACTGTAGTTTTTCTTGGTATTGCAACATGGTAGTGTTAGGATAACCATTGCATTGTTTTCATTTATCAGCTTTATGCAGCCAGAAGTTAGTGTTTGGCATGATAGCTGTGGCTCCACACTGTTTCTGGTCATTTCTGTTTTGTTTCAGGTTATCTACCAGTGAAATATACTGTCATAGTGGGTTTGTGAAGAATTCCCCTAATGCATAGGGACTGCTCATTTTCATCCTGCAGTGCAGCTTGTGACCTACCTTTGCCTAGCTGGGGACACAGCTCTGTGCCTGAGAAGCTCATCTCTGTCTCAATCTCACCTGTCAAACCACCACACTGTTATAATAAATTATTTGTTTCAAGTTGACTGAATTTGAGAAAACTAGTTGAAATTATTCAAAACTAATACATGTTTCTAGTCAAATAAATGTTTAATCTAAAAGATTAAAAATTAACATTGTGGAAAATCTTACAGTGATGATGGAAAATAACTGTGATGAACTATGATGTCAGAAATGTTTCTTTATTGTTGGTCTGCTGAGCGTCAGCTTCTTGAACTCAGTTGAACTGATTCACTCTTAATTTTTCTGATGATGATTTTTTTTCTTAGCATTCTTCTCAGCATTTCTCACTAGATGCAGGCAGTGAAATCCGTACGATAGAACAAAGCCACACTTCCTTCAGGCAGGTACTTGAGGACAGAAGATGCTCACAGACATACAGATGCTACTCACATCACTGTCACTCGCATAATCACTGTAATTAAACAGCCTATTGGGTATTAGTGCTGTGATGAAGCAGCTTATGGTCTCTCAGACCAGGACAACACAGGTCTTCGTGCAAACATGCACTGTCCCTTCGTGTTGACATCATTTAGGGCTGAAATGATGATTTTTATCATTTATACATTTCCAGAACAGATCAGCACTATAAGTTTGATATAGTTTGTGTCCGTGAAACATTTACATTTACATAAAAAAAAAGCCAAAATCAAAAGTAATCCCAACTCTTCCACCATCCTCTATCTGATGTCACATGTTGTGCAGCCCTGAAGCTCTATATTTATTCATTTATTTATGTGAACATTTTACTGATACCTTCAGTATCAACATATTTGCAAATGAGAAAATACATTAATTAACAACAACCACAACAATCTTCTTTGTGTGATCCGGTGCGATTACGTTTCATACAAAAGATATTTTCTGTTACACTTTAGTTGGATGGAAACTTTGGAAATTTTGAGACAAAGTCAAGTTATGACAGTGAGATTGTCATTGTGCTTGTCACAGACAGACAGACAAGAGACAGACAGACACACAGATAAACAGACCGACAAGAGACGGAAAGACAGACACCCAGACAGACAGACAGACAAGAAACAGGCAGACAGACACACAGACAGACAGACAGACGGACAGACAAGAAACAGGCAGACAGACAGACGGACAGACAATAAATAGGCAGACAGACAAGAGACAAACAAGAGACAGACAGACAGACAGACACACAGACACACAGACAGACAGAAGGACAGACAGACAGACAGACAGACAGACAGACAGACAAGAAACAGGCAGACAGACAAGAGACAAACAAGAGACAGACAGACACACAGCCAGACAGCCAGACAGACAGACAGACGGACAAGAGACACACTGACACACAGAGAGGCAGACAAGAAACAGACAGACACACAGACAGACAGACTGTAACCCACATTAAAAACTGTGATATAAATAAATATAAAAGCCATTTAAATGCATAAACAAGTCATTAAAATGCTTGAATACTTCATCATTAAAATGAATAAATAAGTGGTTAAAATATATAAATGGTTAAAATGTGTTTCATTGATGAAGAGTCAATTTAAAAACGTTTTAATAGCCCTTTAATGGGAACAATTAAAAGTCTGCCTACAAAATATATGATAGTGACGCCTCCCCTTTAAGAGCCTCGGTGCACCTTGTTACGGCAGCATAAGTTAGAGCACGGAGCCGACAGCAGAGGGCGGAGCAGGAGAGAAGCAGAGGAATTTATCGAGTGAAACACTTTTTAAGAGTTGATTTAGAACCAGTTTAGAACCTGTGAAACAATCGTGCCAGCTAGAGGATCCGCTGCACACGGACGGACTGATGGTGAACTCGCTGCCAGAGCGGTAGCAGTATGGAACCTTTCTTTTTTGATTTTTTTTTTTTTTTTTTTACTGAACTGAATCAGAAACAGAACTGGATTTTGAACTTGAACTGAGTTTGAAAGCAACTTGAACTAACTTTGAGAATAATTTGAACAGAGTTTGAACTGATTTGAAGTGTTATATGTACTTTATACTGTTTCATATCTGTCAAGTAGGGCTGCAGCTATCGATTATTTTTGTAATAATCTACCGATTATTTCATCGATTAAATGCGTAATCTGATAAGAACTACTTGTTTTATTAAAGAGCAATAGAAAAAATAAGAAAGAGAAAAGAACACACGTTTCTTAAAATGGACAACTAATTAAAGAAACTAAAGAAAAATCTACATTTTTATTGCTTACATTACATACAATATTATCTATTATCTGTCAAAAGTAAACCCATTTAGTGCATTTAAATGCCACATTCTCGGTTTTAAAGAAAACATTTTCTGAAATGCAAATACAAATACATAAAAAAAAAGTCATTTAGTCATAGTCAATAGTCATTTCAAATTGTCAAATAGTCATTTCAAAAGTGCACACAAGGCAAAATAAGGGATAAATTAAAAAATAAATAATAAAAATAATATTACATTGCCTTGGTAAATTGGTACAGCTTAACTTTCAGAACGACAGGTTTTAACCTAACTACAGCTCAGACACAATATAAGCCTTAACCGTCTTCTCAGAACAATTTGTGGCATTTGTAAGAGGCCAAAAAAAGTTCTGGAAGGATCATTTTTCCTGGAGGAGGCATATGGTGTGTGTGTGTGTCTATGTGTGTGTTTTGTATGTGTGTGTTGCTGCATTCTGTGTGTGTAGGCCTTTAAAGGAGCATGTGGTGGTTGCAATGAAGACAAGTGAGCATATCAACATGCTCAGAACTGTGGCTTGCCCTGAGCTTTGATGCAATGTTTCCTGCTGCGGCAAAAAAGATGCTTTGATGGCATGGATGTTGCTGGAATACAGAGCAGGGACTTTGCCACCATTGCAGCGTTGGATAACGTGCTGCATTTGTTTGCGCCATGAAAGTGGATACTCTTTCTTGGACAGGGGATGTTCTCAACAATACATCAAGACCTCCTGCTGCACAGTTTGGTTTAACTGCTGCTCCTCATCTTCTTAATCACTAGGGCTGGAGTCTGATGATGATCCCAGTATGTTGTTGAGAAATTATGTTACACCCTTGACATTTGTGACTGGGTTTTGTTGTGCTGTACTGGAGGCTCCATTTTCACTTTTGTTGGGCTCCCTTGTTTCCTTCAAGTGCCATGGCTTGTACTGTGGTTTGGACCTTGAATGCTTAGTCAGGGGGCAAGAACTTAAGTTTTCTAAACCTAGGATCCAAAGCAGCAGCTATTTGGTCGTGTTTGGAGATTCAGTTTGAAACACTGAAAGTCCTTGCCATCTTGCTGTGATCTGTTCTGCCACATGCGCTTGGAATGACCTTACTGGTGCTTGAACTCTGTATGGACTTCTCAAGACTTTGCACTAGCTGTGGAAGTGCTGAGAGTGTTACATATTGTTGTCCATTGAGAAAGACCGTAGCTCCTTCAAATGGCTCAGGGGCTGGCTTAGCTCCTCAATGAGGTTCCATTGTTCAGGCTTGAGGTCAAGGTAGTGGTGTTTTCCTCTATAAGTCACTTCTGGGTCTGAGAGTGCAGCAGTCACTGGCCTTTTTTTTTCCAGCAGCCTGGATAACGTGATAAGTGTGTCACAGTGAGAGAGTGTTTTAATCACTTGATCCAGTATTACTTGTTTTAATCCTTCTATTCAGTATTGCATGTTTATTTATTAGTGTGGGTTTTATCGTGTGTACATATATTTTCTATATTGGTTTTATTGAATTTGTGGTGTTGCATGTTGTAGAGCATTTTATATTTCATATTTGTTTTTACTGAGTTGTGTGTAATTTGACTATGGATGATGAGAAACAGCTGTGATGAACTGCCTCACACACCCTGACAGCTCTGGATTGGCAGACAGACGCTGTGCTTTTAAGTTGATTATGGACAGGTGTGCGGAGACGTGGAGCTGGGGACAAGTTTGGAGTTTAGGACGGAGGCTGCTCGATCGGTACGTTCTGCTGCAGGAACACGGGCCGACAGAGTGAGGGAGTGAGGGTTCGGCCTGGACGAGGTACCAGGCGAACCACTGTAGGACGAGCCATACACAAGTGAAAAGACTTGGCACATTGCCCACTATATGATTAGTAAAGCGTCAGCAGCAGACGTTGATCCAGCGGAGCAGCAGGGCCGGAGCAGAGGAGCCAACGGCCTCAGTGATTTATGTAAATCTTTATTTTTATGTTTTAAAAATTAAATAATTTTTTTGTTTTTTTGTTGCTATTAAAAGCCCTGAACAGTAGCAGAAGGTCTGAGAAGTGAACATAATACAGAAACAGCACATGTCCTGGCCAGATCACTAGATGTTATTTGTCTGTATTTGATGGTATCATGATGTAGTTTACAGTACAGAGAGGGTTCTGTCTGCAGGCTACAAGAGAGGGCCATAACTGTTAGTATTGTAACCTGCAGAAGGACCCTTTTGAAAGAACAAACTCAATGTGATGGCTCCCTCTAGTGGTACTTTGAAGACATGGCCAAATTAATTACACAGCTCAGAGTTCACACTGGATTTTGTAAAGTAAAGCTGGATTTCAGTGGCCGCTGCATGAAGTGTCTTTCTCATGGCACTGTGGTATATGTTGTTTAGGGAGGTAGAGCTGTCTCAATTCAGGACTCAAACTGCATCCTCATTTTTCTTTTCATATTTTGGAAAATGTGTTTTGATTAAAAAAAAAAAAAAAAAAATCTTCCTCTCCGACAGAGAGTAACTACATACTTATTTTCTTGAATACAATTTAAGAACACATATGGTGACATAAGTTTCCAATGATGAGGAAACTCAGGAAATTCATTTTTCCCTTTAATTAGAACAAAATAATGTTATTTCCTTGGTTCAGTGATGTATGTAGGTTCAGTGATGAAAGTTAAGTGATGCAGGTTCAGTGATGTCATTTCAGTAACCTCGGTTCAGTGATGAAGGTTCAGTGATGTAGGTTCAGTGACGTAGGTTCAGTGATGAGGGTTCATTGATGTATGTAGGTTCAGTGATGAAGGTTCAGTGATGTAGGTTCAGTGACGTAGGTTCAGTGATGAGGGTTCATTGATGGATGAAGGTTCAGTGATGTCATTTCAGTGACCTCGGTTCAGTGATGAAGGTTCAGTGATGTATGTTCTGTGATGTAGGTTCAGTGATGAGGGTTCATTGATGTATGTAGGTTCAGTGTTGGAGGTTCAGTCATACGTTCAGTGATAAAGGTTCAGTTACATCCACCCTGACCTGAACCTTGTAAGTTCAGCAGGGGTGGTGCTTACAGCACAACTTCAGGAATATGTTGAATCAGAGGATGAATGAATGTTGTCTTCATCAGTCTTCTGTCTTCTTCAATCTTCTTCAGCTCTTGGCAACACCCGGTCACACAGGTTATATCCGACCCTAATCTGAAGAGTAATATCCATCACTGCAGCCATCTGGACATCTTGACTTCCCATTAACTTTCACATGAGTAATTTGTAGAGCTGGAAGTGTGGTGAAGTGTGCTCCAGTGTGTCCAGTGTGATCTGTCCATGGCCTAGCAGGTGAATGTAAATGGAGCATTCATGAACCTAATTATTGTTCCTATGATCAGTTTTTAATAGCCTGAAAAACAGTCTTTAAATAACATTTATTATTTATTCCTAATGACATGGAGTATAAAAGCTCTGATATGGTGTCTGTATGCTGTTTCTGTATTTACAGGCAGCATGGCCTGAATATATATATATATATATACAGTTGAAACCAGAAGTTTACATACACTGTATTAAAAGACACATAACCTTTTTTTTCTTACTGTCTGATATTAAATCAGACTAAACTTTTCCTGTTTTAGGCAATTTTTTATTACTTTCTTCAAAGTCAGAAGTTTACATACACTAAGATTACTATGCCTTTAAACAATTTGGGAAAGCCGAGATGATGATGTCATGGCTTTGGAAGCTTTTGATAGGTTAACTGACAACATTTGAGTTAATTACAGGCACACCTGTGGATGTATTTTAAGGCACACCTCAAACACACTGCTTCCTTATGTGACATCATGGGAAAATCAAAAGAAACCAGCCAAGATATCAGGAAGAGAATTGTGGACTTCCACAAGTCTGGTTCATCCTTGGGTACAATTTCCAGATGCCTGAAGGTGCCACGTTCATCTGTTCAAACAATTGTATGCAAGTATAAACACCATGGGAATGTCCAGCCATCGTATCGCTCAGGAAGAAGATGGGTTCTGTGTCCCAGAGATAAACGTGCTTTGGTGCGAAATGTGCGTATCAACCCCAGAACAAAAGCAAAAGACCTAGAGAAGATGCTGGCTGAAGCTGGTAAGAGAGTGTCATTATCCACAGTGAAACGAGTCCTGTACTGACATGGGCTGAAAGGCCACTCAGCAAGGAAGAAGCTGTTACTCCAAAAGCAACAAAAAGCCAGATTACAGTTTGCAAATGCACACAGGGACAAAGAACTTAATTTTTGGAGACATGTCCTGTTGTCTGATGAAACTAAAATTGAACTGTTTGGCCATAATGACAATAGTTACATGACCCTAAGCACACTGCCAAATTAGTTACAAAGTGGCTTAAGGACAACAAAGTCAATGTTTTGGAGTGGCCATCACAAAGCCCTGATCTCAATCCTATAGAAAATTTGTGGGCAGAGCTGAAAAGGCGTGTGCGAGCAAGGCGGTCTACAAACCTGACTCAGTTACACCAGTTCTGTCAGGAAGAATGGGCCAAAGTTCCAGCAAACTATTGTGAGAAGCTTGTGGAAGGAACAGAAAACGTTTGACCCAAGTCATACAGTTTAAAGGCAAGGCTACCAAATACTAATGAAATGTATGTATGTATGTTTTTCTTACTGTAGTCGTTCCTCTGTTCTTTGCATTATCATACTGACACACAGGGAGCATGCCTTATCTTCCTCTGTCACATGTGATGCCTTCAGTTGCTGTTGGACATTACCAGCAAATGGTGTGCACTGTAGATGTCAATTTTGTGACCATGAATCCAAGAAACATTTTCCCGACTGTTTCCATTTTTCAATGGCTGTTCAACAGATGTGACCTAATTCAAATCTGTAACTCTAGACCCCTGTGTCTGTCATTTAAAAATGGATGAAAGATGTATTTTGATGATGTGATGACTGAAAATAATGTAGCTTTTAATATGTGTTGACTGTCTATTGTGTTTATACCCAGTTGTATCAGTCCAGTTAATCTTAGGAGCTCTGTGATTTTGGGCTATGAACAGTTGTTTAATAAAAACATCTGTAGGGGTTTAAGAGTGTTTGTGGTGGAACTGTTATGACTCATAGACACCTGAAACATGAAGCAGACACTTAGACAGTGCTTTGTTGTTAGGAGACACAAACTGAAAAGATTTGGAACCACTGCTTTTAATTTTTATCACTGTATTTTATTATTTAAAATTATGATAAATAACTAACATAATAATAATATAAATAATAATACGTTTTTTTATAACAATAATAACATTTTAGTCTAAAAAGTAAGTGGGCACCTAACTAAACTACAGACTGTCAAATAAATGTAAGAATATTTAATTCACAGGAAATAAAGTTTAGTGACTTTCAGCACTGCTGGATAGTTTGTATGTAATTTTAAAATGTGTGATTAAAAAACTTTTTGATGTTGTAGATTACACACTAATACACTCTTAAACCAAAATGAGCGCCTATAACCCGCTGAAGAGGCGATTGAGTCCTAGTTCAGACTGAGAGGACAGTGCACAATGCTAACATGGATCCGTCCCGTCTCTTCCCCGGGTCAGTGCTGCTGTCAGTGTCGGGGGTTTACTCTCAGCGCAAGGTGTAGCTGCGCAGCACAGCTGGACCACAGCTGGACAGGTGACAGGTGTGTTTACAGTGTCTGCGCTCTGAAAGACACACAGCTTGGGTGTCATATCTACATCACAGCTGATCAGAGTTGGAGCTGGTAAATACTTGAGACTACTCATTTGACACGGGAATGAATGCAGACTGCATCGTTTATCCAGTGTGGTAGAGCGTCTAATCATAGGTTTTTACAAGAAAACAAAAGTCGGAGCTGATCAGGAGTAAGTGAAGGCACCAGTGGGCGGCGCTTACCGGACACGTGACAGGCACAGCCCTCTGTCCTGTGGTGTAAATGTCGTACAGAGTGTTAGACAACAAATCCACTGAGCAGTTCTGAACGTGAAGCTTTTAGGTCAGGTTTAAAACTGAGATCCTTGCAGAGAAGACGTGAGTCATCTTCCTTCAATCATGTTAAAGTAATAAGGTGTGTTTGTGCTGAGTTGTGCTGTAAGTGTGCGCACTCAGCTGTTGTCAGTTTCATTCTTGTTCTCATGGACTTACATAGAAACGCTGTTTAATCAAAGTAGACGACTAAAGGATATTTAAATATGTTCTTATATATTTTTTATATATATTTTTCTCCCTCCGTGATATAGGTTTATAAATATTATGTCAGATTTAAAAAGGTGTTTTTTGGCGTTGCCATAACTATTAATTATTGTCAACATGCAGAGATGTGAATGTTGAGTCATGTGTTATTACTGAACAGGCTGTTTTTTAATTGTGAGCTGAGGGGGTGAAGATGAAAAAGGCAGTACAATCCATCAAACTGGAACATTTGATGTGAACAAACTTCCCGTGCACCGCCAGCTCCGTCAGGTGCTGCTCGGTTAATTAGCCAGTTAAAATCAAATATAATACTGAGACTACAACGCGTTTGGATTCTTCAGGTTCACTTAGTAGCCTACAATTACGAGAGCGTTCACAGGTGTGATAAATACATATACATGGGTCACATGACCAACTATCATCGTATTTAACATTTTTTCCAAAGATAATCATATCCATTCCTTTCATAATAATAATAATAATAATAATAAAGAATATTCATTTAATCAGGTAACAGTTCTTTGCTGTTGATCAGCCTTGTGTTACTTCACAGTTGTTTAGTTAATCATCATGCAGAGTGACATGAAGACGCCCTTGTTGGCTGGTTCCTCATCTGATGCCTCAAAGCCCCTGCTTCGCTGCCCGGGAGGCCCTGTGATTGGCATCATTGGCTCTGGAGACTTCTCCCGGTCCCTTGCGATCCGGCTGGTGGCCTGTGGTTTTAGGGTGGTGGTGGGCAGCCGTGACCCAAACCGTATTCCCAGGGGTATGTTTCCTGACGGGGTGGAGCTGCGATCACAGAGGGAGGCTGCTGACGGTGCAGAGAGGGTGGTGTTCGTTGCAGTCTACCCAGAGCACTACTACACCCTGGTGGGGCTGAGGGAGCTGCTGGCTGGGAAGGTGCTGGTGGATGTCAGCAATGCCACCAGGCTGAAGAGTGGAGAGCAGTCACATGCAGAGAGGCTGGCAGAGCTGTTCCCAGAGAGCAGGGTGGTCAAGGGCTTCAATGTCATCTCAGCTTGGGCGCTGCAGGCTGGAGCCTATGATGGAAGCAGGCAGGTGAGGTGGTACGCAGCAAAGAGCATTTATCTCAGGTCAAACTAAAGAACCTTTGGGTAATATGAAAGAAGTCAGTTTCACAATAATTCTGTGGGGCTGACTTTGATATGTACACTGACACCAGCATGTAGTTACATGGTGATATTGTTATTGTGATACAACTGTTTCTCTCACATGCAGTCATACTCTGGAGCACCTGGAAACACACCTCACTATGTAACATCAGTACAGTACAGGTCTAAGAAGAAGTGGTGATACTCTATACTGATCCACTGTGTCTGATGCCCTGAAAATCTGGTCTCCCTTGATCTAATCCCCCTCCAGGTCCTGGTCTGCAGTGACTGCTCCCACTCTAAAGCCTTGGTGCTCCAGCTGGCTCGTTGTCTTGGCTTTAGCCCTGTGGATCTGGGGGGTCTGTGTGGATCCAGAGACATTGAGGAAGCCCCGCTCATCCTCTTCCCTTCCTGGGGAGGCCCCATCTTGGCCATGTTCCTTCTCTTCCTCTTTTTCTATGGATACAGCTTCGTGAGGCACATCCTGCTGCCCTACCTCGATCAAGGAGAGAACAACTTCCACCAGCTACCACTAGTGACGGTGAATGAGACTCTGCCGGCGGTTGCCCTGGTTACACTGGCTCTCGTCTATCTTCCAGGTGTCATTCTGTTATCTCCTGTAAATTAATTTTGTACAGAAATAGCACCTTTATTTTGTTCACGCTGGATGAAAATGTCACAGTCATATTAAGTGCTGTGTTTCTTTAGGTCTTGTGGCAGCTGTCCTTCAGCTGGGCAGGGGAACCAAATATAAGAGGTTTCCAGGTTGGTTAGACCGTTGGCTGTGCAGGCGGAAGCAGCTCGGCCTGCTGAGCTTCCTCTGCACTCTCCTCCACGCTGTGTACAGTATGTGTCTGACGCTGCGGAGGGCTGCAGGGTACACACTGCTCAATGCAGCTTACCAGCAGGTGAGTACTGGGTTGGTGTACACCACAGAGCTGTTACAGTGTTTACATACGTATATGTATATATGATATATGTTTTTGTTCACTCACTTTTAGGTGAAAGCTGGTGTTGAAAAGTCCTGGGTGGAGTCACAGGTGTGGAGGTCTGACCTCTACCTGTCCTGTGGGATTCTGGGATTTGGAGTCCTCAGTCTGCTGGCTGTTACCTCTCTGCCTTCTGTTGGAAACGCCCTCAGCTGGAGGGAGTTTACATTTGTTCAGGTCAGCTTAGATCAGCATATGATTTTAAGACTTCTCTGTCCTGCTGCTCCGCCCCGAGGCATCTATTAATATTCTCTTTCAGGTTTATTATTCTTCCGCCAAATTTCGTCGCGTAACTCGTCCCGCAGTCCCCCGGTAATATATACATCAAAACGTGTGTCTTGATCCCGAAAGAGGTGCTATGACTTTTGTGTTAAAATTCAAATTTTTCCCAAAGTTATTCCCAAAAAACTGGGAATAAATAATGCATTAGGAATGCATTGGAATTTTCTTTAGAAACCCACCTTTTTTCTACAAAATTGCACCTTTTTTCTGAGTCACCCAGCTCTCTCATACCTGCACGTAGAAATGTGATTCAAACTATAAAACGGAGGAAAACTTCTGCTCTCTCAAAAAGACAGGAACTGTTTTTACATAACATGTAAACTTTTCAAACTGTGAGCACTCAAAGGAGGAGTGCAAATCACTTTTTCTTCAAAGTTAGAGTGAAAGCGTCAGTTGGCTAGAGTGCGTGAAGCAGTAAAAAATAACCTTTATTTTTATTTTTAACTCGAGCTCACGGCCAAACCGTAAAAAGGAGACAAATAATTCTTTCTGAAAATGTAGACATAGTTGTTGGGATTCATAAAATGTAACTTTGACAGGCAGGGTCTCCACAAAATTTAAACAGGGGTGCCGAGTCCGGCAGCAATACCTGTCTCACTCTCATTGACACCTAATGTAATCGACTTTTTTTTTCAAAAGAATCTCACTCTGTCTTCGCACTGAGCTTACTCACTCATTTTAAGGAATATCTGAATAAAATAGAGACTGTAGAAACTTCTGGCTTCAGTGTCTGTCACGGTCTTTTCGGTTTATGAAAAGAAGTAACGGTTTTCTCATAATTTGCAGTTGTTTGAAGCCATTGTAGAAGCCAAATTCTGGGCAGATTTTCGCATTGCCATGGCAACGGCAGCTCCTGACCTGTGTGCGTGCGCCTAGCAACCAGATAACCAACTCTCCAACCTCCGCAAGCTTTACATTAGCCGCATGTTAGGTCTTAAATTACATTTAGTTAGGTATTAAATATGTAAGTCCATTTACTGCTTCCTTTGTTGCTTTTTTTTGTTTTGTTAAAAGAGTGAATGAAGTTGTGACGGTCTCCGCTGAGACAGAGGAGAGGAGAAGCTACTAGCCCTCTCTCGCTGTCACTTCTAGTCGCGTTGCTCTCCTCCCCAGTAATGTTAAATTTAGCACAGAAAAAAACATAATAGTGGTAATTTAAATAGCGGTTCATGGGATTTATTAACCCTCAGGGGTCCTTTTCTTTTTTGATTTGCTGATCATTTTGGCTGTGTTACAGCTGAAGGTATGGATTTCTGCAAGAAAGTGTCTTTTTTTAAGTGACATATTTTTAAAATCTAATGTCAGTTACTGTTACAGGTCTGTTATACACTGGTAACACATTTTGTACCCTCTGGGGTTCCTCGCGTCCAAAAAAGGACACACAAAGAAAAGGCTATAAAATCATCATATATCAATATTTTTTCTGCTTTTTTTGTATACATCTCTTAAACCACTTCAGTTCTGCTCAAACCTATCAAATGTTTATTAGCTTTCAGGATTTTAAAACAACAAAGAATATGAGATATTTCCCACATAATACATGGTGGAGGGATGTGACATAGTTTTATATCAGAGTCTTTTATATATAGACATTTCTCAAAACCAGAATATGATCAGGGTGACTTTTGAACACTGGAAATAAATCATGTACTCATCCCGGCAGTAGCCCCCGTGGCACTCAAAATTTCCCTGGAATTTTCTAGTTATACTTAAAGTCCAGGCTCAACATGTTTGTCAGTAAAGATGGTGGCTGTAATCACTCCTCCTGTCTGTGGCTGGCTCATCCCCTCCTACACCAGGACACAGCTTGGTATGAGGAAACAGTGAGCTTCCTACAAAAAGCGTAATTTACACACTGTGTCTCACTGTAACTGAAGCCTCAGTAACTAGCTGAACTTTGGAAAGTGTTTTTGCACAGAGCTGGGACCACGTCTGTGAAGTCACATTACGTCCTATGGCCAATCTGGATGGGTCTTTAAATGTACATATTGTGAGACATGTGAGTACTGTATTCAGACAGACTTGAGAAAAGGGGAAAGTGTAAAATTCACCCAGAGGAGTTAAAAATGTGAAGGGAGGTGAGGTATATCTATACAGTCAAATTACACATTTTGTTGATTTTTGCAGCAAACATAAACAATGATACTCTCTACAAATGTTCAACGCTTCATGATTTTCTTAGGCCTGAACTGACTCATAGGACTCATGAGGCAGGTGCATCGTCAGTAGGTATTATCAGCTCAACAACCACAGGCTCCTCTAGGAAACTGATTGAGGATCTGAGAATTAATCTAACTGATGCTACAGAGCAGAGGATGCTATTTAATTATTCCTGATTCTATAACATCTCCAAAAACCTGGAGGGTCAAACCAACTGGTAGCAACACCAGAGAAATAACACGGAAATGCAGAACGTTATTGGAAAAATGACACATTGCTGGTGTCATATGAAATTCAGATCTGATGTCCACATATCATTACTCAGTAAATGATGCCAGGTCCTCATGTTTCTTCAATATCATCATAACAAACAAAACAACAAACTAAAGCCTGTCTTATGATCTGTGAGCTATTTGGCTGTCTTTACAAACTAAATAAAATACATCAGTCTCCAGATCAGTCATGTGATGCCTCTGTATACCACAACCCCTCTGCCTCACTCAGTCATAGAGGCAAAGCAGAACCCCACATGACTGCAGAGCAGGTGCAGCGGTATTGTCCCATTCCTCTAACTCATCTGCTCAAACAGGCTCCAACATCTTTAATGTATGTTTCAGCTCAACTCAACTCAAGCTCTAAAAGCACTGTCCACCACCTGCTCAGCACCACAGAGGAAGAGACAGAATGAGCAACCAGCTGGTGAACAGAGTGGAGCAAGTAGCTGCTAAAGAGCCAGATATTTTCCTCAGGAGGAGGTGGAGAACAAACAGAGCTAAAAGAGAGGGAACAGAAATAACAAGTAACAGCCATGACTGCAAATGAATGCTAATGCTGCTTCCTGTTTGATGCATAAATACTCAGTAGGGCCGAGGGCTGCATATTGCAATTATTTTGGCAGATATGTGATTTCAGCTGGAGTTATTGTTTTTGATTCATTTTCACAGAAGATTTAAAAGTGATGATGATGTGATATTTGTTGCACTTGTACCAAACAAACATGTTCCTTTACGCCTTGAGAATATGATTTGTAGGTCGGGGTGTCGGTAGCAATACAACTCTTGCTTTGGCTCTGCTCTGCAATGCACAACAATGAAACACCTTTTACCTTTATCAAAAAAATGCAGCTCCTGCAATCTTTTGCAGCTCTTGTGATGTGATTTTGATATTACACTTGGCCATATTGCGATTCTGTATTTTGATTCATTGTGCAGCTGTAATACTGAGTAATCTGTCAGATGTGTGATGTTGTGCGGGCAGCTAACACTGTGTAATTGTGTTTCTGTGTAAGTTTTATGTACACACAATAGTTTGTGAAATGTAATGACTTGTCAAACCCATGTTGAAAATGAGATGATGAGTCTCCAGAGGCTCATTCAGGAAACGATGTTTGTTCTAATCATCTAAATTATCTTTGTTACATTTTGTGGAATTCTCTGACTGACTGTTTTTTGTGTTTCCAGTCAGGACTTGGTTACGTTGCCTTAACTCTCTCCATCATGCACACTCTCTTCTTCGGCTGGGACTTTGCCTTCTTCCCTGGGGCCTACCCTTATTACCTGCCTCCAGTCTACCTGCTGGCCCTCATTCTGCCCTGCGTCGTCCTGGTGGGACGGCTCCTCTTGGCTCTGCCGTGCCTGACGTCAAGACTGGCAAAGATCCGCAGGGGTTGGGAGAGCGAGAGACACCGCCCCCCAAATAACCAGCCAGGGTCAAATGAAGCGGATCCTCCTCAAAACTTTGGTGATGTCTAGTGTTCAGGAGGGAAACAAATCTAGACAGATGTTTCTTATCTCTCTGTGCGAGTCTGAATTCTGTCAGCTCTGGACTTTGAAAGGCCTTAACTGGACTTTCCTTCATGACTGCCACCTTTTTCCTCTACACTATCAAGAAGAGATACAGAGACAGAGGGGGGAGAGACAGAGTGGAGCAGTGATCTAAGCCTGTCCATGATCCTGCTGTTACCTTCATTTAGCTGGAATGTTTTGAAAAGCAAGATTTTTAAGAAAATTCATTTTTAGAAAAATTTATTGCAGTTGATAACAGAGTCAGACAAATAGCATCACTGTTCCGCCATGTCAGAGACAGCAGAGACAGGATCTACTCAGGGAATCACTCACACGTGACATGTGGTCTGGCAAGTTAACTTAAGCCTGTACATGGATTCAACGAGCTGCATGATGAATCTGCCTAAAAATGCAGTTATCATTATCAGTTAATCTGCAGATTATTTTCTGAATTGTTTCAATGTTTAGTCTTAACTCTAACCAACATCTTCAGATGTCTATTTTGTTTGACCAGCATTCCAAAGAAATGCACTTTACCATCAGAGGCGACAAAGAAAACCAGGAACAAAGCTGAAACCAGAGAATATTTGTCATTTTATGCTTAAAATTTTTTCAAATGATTATCAGAATTATTGCTGATTAATTTTAATTGACTAATCTATTAATCAACTTTTCATTCCAGCTCTGATTTCACACAAAGAAAGAAAGGAAACAATTACTTTATATAGACAGGTGTGTGTCTCTCCACATCATGTCCAGTCAGCTGAGTTAACCACAGGTGGACTCCAGTCAAGGTGTAGAAACATCTCAGAGATGATCCAGAGAAATGGAGGAAGCTGAGCTAAACTAGTAAAGTGTCTGAATACTTATGTCAATGTGAGATTTCAGTTTTCCATTTTAATAAATGTGTAAGAAATTCTAAAATTGTGTTTTCACTTAGTCATTATGGAGAACTGAGTGTAGACTGATGAGGGGAAAAACATTTTTTTTATGTTGTCATCAGGCTGCAACATAACAACGTGAGAAAAGTGAAGGGGTTTGAAGACTTTCTGAATGAATTGTAATTGGACAGTTACACATTTTTGTTTGAACAGATAGGCTACATGAAGTCAAATTGATTGTGCTGAAACTCAGAGTCAGATGAACGAGAAATGTGTAATAGTCCAAATACTCACAGCCTTATATCGTTTCTTAACTCACTTCCGGTCTGTGCTGTATTTGGTTGCAGTTCTGTATTTCTCTATGTTTTCTGTCAACACAGCAGAAAATCACGTGAGATTCCAGCTCATCAGTCATGGCTACTAGCAAATGGCCACCCTTCAACTTGTAAAACAATTTTTAGTTACATGTATGTTAATCAGGTTTGATGATGTTATTTGATTGTTGAAATTTAAGTTGTTAGTAGAATACAGACATTTTATTTTACTTGTATTTCTATATCTATCTATCTATCTATTCATCTATTTTACTGCATCTGTTCAGATGGTAGGTCTGAGTTTGTGGCTATATCTGTGAACACTTACACATCATCAAACCTGATTAGCATACACGTAACTTTGTCTTTATTTGAGGATCATAAAACACATTAATCATTGGGTAAATTTCTCCCTATGTTCTTCATGTTCCAATACAGTAGGTGGCGCCATTTTCCTTTCCGGTGGATTGTGAGACAGAGCGCTCTGTTATCGACTCACCGGGTCTGAACTGTTGAATAATCTCGACTGATCTGGCCTGAGCAGATATGCGACAGGCTGCTTCTAAACCAACGCTGGATACATTCATCATACAACCGAGCAGTTTGACCCGCAGCTTCCGGACGTTAACTGAAGAATCCCCGTTAATCACTGTTTCATCAGCGCTAACGGTCGGAGCGGTGGTCGATGGTCGGTGTCCAGCATCAGGACATGGCGGGAGAAGCTGTGGTCACTGTTCGTCTTGTCAGGTCATTCGAGCACAGAAACTTCAAACCGGTGGTGTTTCACGGAATCAGTCTAGACCAGACGGTGCAGGACTTCATCCAGTTCGTCAGAGACGGTGAGTGAATACAACAGGCCTGACTCGTATAACGTGTCATGTTATTAACAGAGGTTGAGGTTGATACAAACTATATTTTCTTTCAGATATCACAACGAGACCAGGGCTCCCCCCTCCCTTCAGGAAATATGCTTATGGTATGTCTGACATGATTCACATTTCTGAAGCACCATATTCAGTTCAGCTCGTAGTGAAGGAGGTGAAGCAGAAATCAGGGCCGCTGCAGAGGACTGTCAGAGATTGAGATCCTATGTCCAGGCTGCAAACAAAGCTTCTCACTACCTCAAATGGTGATTGTAAATATTTTCCGGAAAATAATCAGGTCATGATGAGAGGCAGCTAAATAACAGGACATGTAGTGGGTCAGAGGTAATGATGATTAATGCACCAGATCTGAGGAGGTTGTCATTTCATGTTTTCCCCCTACAGCACCCGGCAAAGTCCTTGCTCTTCATCTGGTTCTCTTTTCTTTCATTTCCAGACACAATGAAAATTATCCACCAAGCACATGGAGCTAAGGTATCTACCTAACACACACACACACACACACACACACACACACACACACACACACACACACACACACTGCTGGGCCAGAAATGAATTGTGCGTCTGAAGACCAAGTGTCCTCAACAATTCACAAAAATTGTCTGGTATGTAACTTGTGTTTTAGCAGCATATGACGCTAAGTGGTCTGTCCCTGGTCATCTGACTGATACCAATTTCTCAAGCTGCTATAATGAGCAGTCTCAATAGCTTTGCAAGATTTAAAAAAATGTTGGATTTGTCTGGATTTTTATTAGTGTTTGTTGCTGTAATAAGGTGCAACTATTGTGTGTTAGTAAGTCACATTACATTACTGTCATGTCTTTCTTATGGATAGAAATGTATTGTAATCAGCACTGATCTGCTGAACTCTACACTGTGATTCAACTACAATGGTTCAACTGTCAATTGAAGGACTGATTAAGAATTAGCACCTTTATATATATCACCATATTGTAATTGCAATATTCAATAAGCAGCATCCAATTGTATGTCATGAATATGAATAATAACCATAGTAACTTGCTTATGTGCTTATTCTGCTGTGTATAGCTCTCATCAAATGTACAAAAGCATCCTATTCCCTCAACAAGTATTCAAATGTCCCACTCATAAGGGCTTTTTGAGTTATTATTATCATTATATATAATATTATTATTTCTCAAGATATGTGTCCAAACTTTTGGTCGTGTTAAATAGAAAGTGCATTAATGTAAGTGTTTTGGTTTGCTTCTAAATGTAAACAGTGATATATTTAATAATGCATCAGGTTCGAGGAACAATTTGCAGCATTACGTCTCTGAGAATTTTGGTAACTATAATATCTATAACTGAATCAATGTTGAATCGAATCGATTAAAATGTGAAATTGCATTGAATTGTGAATCAAAACTGAATTGATTCGGGAAGTTGGTGTTAATACCCAGCCCTACATGCCTATTGCAATCAACTTAACCTTGTAGCTGTTGGTTAACCATAAACAATATGTTTTTCACTCGCTATCTAGCAGGCTAGCAGCTAATGTCAGCCTGCACTGTTTAAAATACATTTCTGACAGTAATTTTATGTAGCTTGCTAACACACAATAGATGTACCTTGTTTTCAGAGTGCATGGAGAAATTACATTGCATGCATCTCTCCACAACAGTCCAGAGTGAGTCCAGACTCACTGGACCCAGCCTTGTGTTCATGTTGGACATGCTGCCCCCAGCAGACTGCAGCATAAAAGAGTACACTGGCCACCACTGACTGATAAAACATGTGCAGCATTTCACTGCAGACGTCAAAGGACCTGAGCTTCCTGAGGAAAAAGAGCCGGCTCTGCCCCTTCCAGTAGATGGCATCCATGTTCAGGGACAAGTCCAGTTTACTGTCCAGGTGCACACCTAGGTATTTATAAGTATGCACCACCTCAATGTCCTTCCCTCGAATGTTGACTGGCTTAAAGGTGGGCCTAAACCTCCAAAAGTCCATGACCATCTCCTTGGACTTGGAGGTGTTCAGAAGGAGGCAGTTCCTGCCGCTCCATTCACTGAAGTCCATCGTCAGATCTCTGTACTCCTCTTCCTGCCCGTTCCTGATACGCGCCACAATAGCTGTGTCATCCAAGTATTTCTGGATGTGGCAGGACTCAGAGTTGTATTTAAAGTTCACCGTATACAGGGTGAACAGGAACGGAGCCAGAACAGTCCCCTGTGGAGCCCCAGTGTTGCTCATCACTGTCCCTGAGACACAGTCTGCCAGCCTGACATACTGTGGCCGTCTTGTCAGGTAATCCATAACTCCAGGACGTGAAGCAGGGATTCACCCCCATCCATTCCAGCTTGTCTTTAAGGATGGTGGGTTGGATGGTGTTAAATGCACTTGAAAAATCAAAGAACATAATCCTCATGTAACCACCTGGCTCATCCAAGTAAAAATGGGCCCGGTGGAGCATGTAAAAGAAGGCATTATCCACTCCAACATGTTGCTTGTAGGTGAACTGTAGGGGGTCTAGTGCATGTTCAACCTGTGGCCTCAGAAGGTGGAGAAGTAGCCGCTCCAGGGTCTTCATGATGTGTGGTGTGAGAGCCACCGGTCTGTAGTCATTTATCTCATCCGTTGGTCCTACTTTAGGTACCGAAACAAGACATGATGTTTTCCACAGGATCGGGACCCTCCCTGTTTGTAGGCTTAAGATAAAGATCCTCTGGAGAGGCTCAGCCAGCTGGGCTGTACAGTCCTTTAACAGCCTCGGACACACACCTTCCGGGCCTGTTGCCTTTCCAGGACGTAGCCTCTTGAGCTCCGCCCTCACCTCCTCTGCTGTAAAGGACAGGAGACTTGACCCCTGAAGGGAGTTGTAGCTGCGGTGTCAGGTTGTGGAGGAGATGGCGTAGGAAAAGCTGCAGCTGAAGCAGTGGGAGAGAGAACAGGCTGTGTCACACCTGTTGTAGAACAGGTTGAACTCATTGGCCTTGTCCACATCACCTGATGTTGCCTGGCTGTTCTTGTCCGTATAACCAGTGATGGTCCTCATCCCCTTCCACACCTCTCTCGTGTTGTTGTACTGCAGCTTCTTCTCTACTTTCTTTTTGTAGTCCTCCTTCACCTGCTTTAATCTCCCCTTCCGCTCATGTTGCACACACCTGAGCTTCTCCCTGTCTCCATCCCTGCAGGCCTCCTTTTTCTGGTTGAGGAGGGTCTTGATGTTACTGGTGATCCTGGGTTTATTGTTTGGAAAGCAGTGTACAGTTCTTGCTGGTATTACAGTGTCCATACAGAAGTTAATGTAGTCCCTGGTACATTCAACCATTCTATCAAGATCAGAGTCCTTGCTTTTATCATTTTCCTGTGACTCCAACAGGACATTCCAAACTGTGCACTCAAAACAGTCTTTTAGACTGTTAGACACTGGCCTCCGGGGTCCAGTTCCTGAATGAGGTGGTGGTTGCAGTCTGCCTCAGTACACAAGGTTTTGTAAGAAGGCTGAAGAAAAACCAGATTATGATCTGATATGCCAAGTGGTGGTAAAGCTGAAGCAGTGTAGGCCTCCTTGACATTTGCATACAACAGATCCAGTGTCTTATTTTCCCTTGTGGGACGGTCAACATACTGAGTGAAGCCAGTAAGTTGAGAGGTGAGTGTGACGTGGTTAAAATCCCCTGATATTGCAATGAATGCATCAGGGTGCCTGGTCTGTACTCTCGCAACAGTCTTGTGAATGACGTCACATGCGACTGCAGGCTCTGCTCATGGTTGAATGTAAACAACAATGGCAACGATGTGTGAGAACTCTGGTCTAAGCCCAACTGCCAACAGTTCAATATCCCGACAAAAGATCTTCTCCTTCACTGTGATGTGCCAGGTTGCACCATCTATTGTTCACAAGCAGAACCAGTCCTCCACCTTTATTCTTTCCACTTTCTACAACGTCTCTGTCCGCTCTTACTGCAGCCGGATAAATCCACACAACGGTAGGGAGTGTTGTCGTTTAACCAGGTCTCCTAAAACACATGAGACTACACTAATGATATGCTCTTTGGTTCTTCACAAGTTCCTCCAGTTCATCACACTTGTTAGCCAGGGAGTTGACATCTTCCTTTGTGTACATTAATTTCGCCATCTTCAGACGAAATGACAACGTGGAATAAAAAACATCAATCGAAAAAATATACTAATATATACAAATATATTGCAAAAAGCTACAAGCTATGTGGACTAGCTGCCACTTGTTGCCAGCGCATCATTTAAAAAAAAAAAAAATGTACATACTGTATGACCCCACAGTCGACAGTTGCAGTGCTGTTTACTGTCCAACGAAAACTTGAACCTTAACTTTACTTTGAAAAAAGGACCAGTCATCTCTTCAGCTGTGCTACAGCTGACAAATTGTCCACCCAGTGTCACCTGGCCAGCAGGTCATCAAATAACTGTCTGCAGGTGAGCAGTGGCAGCTGTCAGTGGAACAGCAGGTGCCTCTAAAACAGGTGTTATACACGGTTTGATGTAGGAGTCACTCTAACACCAACATTACCTAAACACACACTAATACCACTGTTTTAACTATAAAACACAAATTAGTGAACCACCCGCTTCAAAACTCACGTGAAGGATGAATGTGAAATAGTTTAAACTAGACATGCATAGATATGGAATTTCAGGGCTGATAAATCTTACAGATGCTAGACTGTGAGGAATAAAATGTATAATGTATATTTTTAGACTGGCTAGTTTATTTTTGTAATATAACACCAATACTTTGAGTGCTCACCATCGATACAATCAAAAGGGTAAAGGGTTTGTAATAGCCTTAATTTATGTAAATAGATAGATACTTTATTTATCCCCTTGGGGAAATTTATGTGTATATGAGCTCATTGTTCATAATGATAATAACAGTTAATAATAAGTAAACAATAATAATTAAATTAGTCCACTTCCTTTGACTGAGTTGTTCTACACCCTAATGGCAGTGCGGACAAAGGATCTCCTGAACCTCTCTGTTCTGCAGCGCAGTAAGATGAGATGTTTGTGCAGCTGTAGCTGCTTCTCTGTCCTGCCAGAATATTTTGAAGAGGATGGTTGGTATTGTCCAAGATGGCCTCCATCATACATTGCATGCATCTCACCACAATAGTCCTGAAGGGTTGGCCGAGACCTTCGAAAGTCAATGACTTTGGTCTTGGTGTTCAGAAGGAGGCAATTCTTGTCGCTTGTCCTGACTTTGCTTGCCAGATCACATCAGCATGTGTTGCTTCCCTTATCCTTTGACATTTGGAGGGTTGTAACAAGTGAACCAGTTGGTGTTTCAATGTCAGAAACCAGGAGATTTGTGTTAGTGTGTTTCAGTCAGGCTGTATGTTTCACAAATGCATATTGGTTGATTTTTGTTGGGTTTTTTTGTCCCTCTGCAGACTAATGAGCTGGTGATGAGTTTAGATGATGATGAAAAGCTCATTCTGCAAGACGGCCAAACCCTCAGGACTGCAGGTGTTGGTAAGAGTTTGTCATTGCTGCCCATTAAACACTCACTGAAAACTTTGTGATTTGGCACTTTTCAGATGCCTTTAGTGTCTGAAAATGAAATATGTTGAACAAGCCTGAGCTACTTTCCATAGAAGAGTCTTCTTTCCCTCTCTTTCTCTCTCTCTTTGTCTCTGCCTCTCTCTGTGTCTCTCTCAATTTCAATTCAATTCAACAGGCTTTATTGGCATGACATTTTCAATTGCCAAAGCACAATTCATATCATTCAATGGAATTCAATGATCAGAGAAATAAAAATGTCGAGGACATATTAAATTTATATTTACAATACATTGTAATTTTTAATTGAATTAAATTGATGAAATAAAGAAAAGGATAAAAAAGCAAACTTAATATATACAGTATATATGTGTGTGTGTGTGTGTATATACACTCCCCTCCAAAAGTATTGGAACAGTGAGGCCAATTCCTTTACTTTTGCTGTAGACTGAAAACATTTGGTTTGACATCAAAAGATGAATATGAGACAAGAGATCAACATTTCAGCTTTGGTTTCCAGGTATTTACATCTGGATCGGATTAAGAAGATAGCATTATTTGTAACAGAACACCAAATTTTTAGGTGAGCAAAAGTATTGGAACAGATAGACTTTAGATATAGATTTAAGTGAATAATACTTAATATTTAGTTGCAAATCCTTTGCTTGCAATAACTGCATCAAGCCTGTGACCCACTGACATCACCAAACCTTTGCATTCTTCTTTTGTGATGCTTTTCCAAACTTTCACCGCAGCCTCTTTCAGATGTTGTTTGTTTTGGGGGGTTACTCCCTTCAGTCTCCTCTTTAGCAGGTAAAATGTGTGTGTGTGTGTGTATGTATGTGTGTCTTATGAAATACTTCCTCAATTTCACAGATGCACCACACACGGTCCAGACAGATACTGGGGTTTGACCTGGCCTTTTTTATATTTGTTAGCTCTCATTTATATAAATGGGAAGGACAAATATTAGAGAGACCTCTCATTATACCACAGTATAGGTCAACAGCACCACAGACTATAGATTTCATGAGCATGAAGTTGAATCAGCACCTCTCTAAAACGTTTAAAAAGTTTAACTTGATGACATTGTGGCTCACTCAAACACTTGGGCTGACCACATGAAAACCCTGAGCATCATTTTCAAAAGATTAAAGAAAGCTTCCCTTACTTTGAACTTTGCAAAATGTGACTTTGGTTTTAGGGATCGGGGCACAAAAACCTCCTTATTCTTATGCTGTGCTCCCATTCCCCTAGACTGGAGTGTAACAACATGAGACAAAGATACTGAGTGAGGTTAATGGTACAGGTGCATGATTACAAGGGGAAATAAGTTATTGTAGTTGATCCCACTAATTTGAGCTGCTAATCAGTACAAAAGCAGGATTAGCAGAGGCTCTGACATAGTCCATTTAGGAATAGGATATCATTCTCACTCATGTCCATTGTGAAGAAATTTTGTTCCCAGTGAAACATGATGTCTTTATATTTAGTTCAGTATCACAGTAATCCACCGATAGTTGTCTGAACATCCATGGAAATGTTGTAAACAGGAATCGTTAATGACTAATTTGACATACTTTTGACGGTGCCAGATTTCCATGGTGTAAAGAACTACCGGCAAATATATACAGGTCTCAAGCTGTAGACTAACTGTAGCCTAGCCTGCAGCTAACTGAATCAACATCATACTATACTTCCTGTTTACATTAAATTCCATAAAGTTTTCTCAAAGGTTGCACTATCAATACGTTTTGATATTATTGTGCCTCAGAATTATTTTGTTCCTGGAGCACTGACTGTCCCCTCTATTCATCCATATGTTTGCAGTGCAATCAGAAAGTATTCAGACCCCTTCACTCTTTTCACATTTTTGTTATGATTCATTGAAGGTTCAGAGAACAGTGGTCTCCATCATTCTTACATGAAAAAGTATGAACAACCAGGACTCTTCTAGTGCTGGACTGGGACTAATTGAGACATCTGGGAGAAGAGAGGAAAACAAGAACCTGATGGTGGCTCAGTTCTCAGAGTCCGATCTGGAGGGAACCATGACTGAACTGTTTGACCTCAGTTCTAAGCTTCATGTCTGGAGAAAACCAGGCACTACTCATCATCTGAACAACACCACCCAACAGTAAAGCATTGTGGAGGCAGCATCAGGCTGTGGGGGGACAGGGTGACTGAGAGATCCTAACAGAGATCCTTAATGAAGACCTCAGACTGGGCTGAAGGTTTACACAGCCAAGATAATCTCCTGACCTGAACATGTCTGTCCACTGATAGTCCACATTCAACCTGACAGAGCCTGAGAGGACCTGCAGAGAAGAATGAGAGAAAATCCTCAAATCCAGATGTGTAAAGTTTGAGATGTCAGATCAAGAAGACTGGAGGCTGTGATCACTGATAAAGCTGCTTCAATGTGATATTTCAGTTTTTCCTTTTAAGACATTTGCAAACATTTCTAAAACTCTGTTTTCACTTTGTCGTTATGAAGAACTGAGAGTAGACTGATGAGGGAAAAAATGCTTTTTGTTTTTTATTTTAGCACAGAACTGCAACATAAGAAAATGTGAGCAAACTGAAGGGGTCCGAATACTTTCTGAATGCACTGTTTATATATATTTTTTACATTATCACTGTGTACAGCTTTTCAACCCATAGTGCGAGTGTTTGGAATTATGTTGAAAAAAATAGTTTAACCTTTTGTAATATTTTTCATCATAAAATAAATTTTGGAAAAGGTCTCTGCATATTGTAAAAACAGTTGTCTTCATTTTACTGCTGTTGGTCACTATCAGATTACCAGTGCTTAGTATATGTTCAGAGTGTATCAAAACCTTAGACAGACTAATTCACCATGTCATCAAATGGAAATTTTAGCTAAATTTAAGATCAGAATTACTTGTAATGATATACTGAGGCCATCAATATTAGTCCAATAGACTTATATTAGATAATTGATACTGATGAACCTCTGCTGGAAGTACAGTTTCAGCACACTGGTAACTAACACTTTTGTTTGTTGTTTCAGCCAGTGAAACAGAAGTGGCCTTCTTCAGGAAAGAAGACTATGGTCTTTATAAAGCAAATCCCAAAAGTGCCTGGTGACTAGTATTTTACTTTATAGCATACAAGATTCTTAAAGGCCAAAGGTCAAGGATGCCAGGGCCCACAGGAGAACAAAAATGGTGCCATCATGTTTCTACTGTAGAGTTTTAATTTGTGCAGATGTTTTTAAAATTGAAGCTTATCATACGCCTTTTTGTTTCTTTTTTCTATTTCCTTTTTCTTTTTTGACCATGAATGTTAATTTTCAGCCTTGTTTTAAAATATACTCAATAAAGTTTTCTGATAGCTGCATTTTTTAAAAATGTTTTTTGTGTATTAACAGAGTAATATTTACTGCACTAAACTCTTGGTAACTTGGTAACTAACTGGTAACTTTGGTAATGTGCTGCAGTTATGGTTATGAGAGAAAAAAGTGTGAATACAAAACACTGTTTTATGTGTGTTTTGAACAAACTTTTATATATATATATATATAAAATGTCACAGCTGCAATGAATGACTTTGTTCGGAAAATGGCACACGGACTATACCAGTGTCCCAAAGGTTTAAGCGACACATCTCCAAGGTTTGCATTACGTTTACTCTTCTGATTTTCTTCTGTGCTCAAATCCTGTTTGGGAAGACGTGTGAGTGGCTGCTGCCTGAAATATGTCATTGCTGTTAATGAAGGCAATGATGTCTTGGAATCCGAATAAAGAACTGAAGACATGACTGTCGTATTGTTCATCCAAAGATGATTATTTTAATAACCTTAAAATTCTGAAAGGCCAATGTCTTTTTAAACATTTTATTAAATACAGAAGTTCAAAAAGGCATCTGTTGAACATCACATAAATTCATTACAGTGCAACTGAAAACATGTGCAGCAAATACTGATAAAAATCAAATACAGTGCATTCAGGAAGTCTTCAAACCCCTTCAATTTGAAGCATTTCATGTTGCAGTCTCATTCTAAAATCAAATAAATAAAATAGTAGAAATGATAATACTTAAAAATGACATGCAATTATAGTGACATGAAACTGATGTATTGTATACAGGATTACATCATAAATCATATCTATTATTATTTAAATCCATTAACGGTAATTTAAGAGATGTTCCCTGTTTGTGTAGGGATTATGGAATAGGGATACTTTTCTACAATATCGATTAATATCACTCAACTAAGCTAATATCACTATATATCGAACTAACTTTTGCTTATGCTACAGGCAACCATTTAATACACTTTCCCGTCGCACTGCTGACAGTAAATTTCTCACACATTTTATTTTATTTTGACGGTTTTATTTTACTTCCATTTCACCCTCTCCCTTGCTTTCAGTCCACAGACTGTGTGCTGTTTAATTCGCATGGGAAACATGAAAATGTAAATTACACCAAACCAAGAACAGGAAGTTGGTCCGTTTTCTCGATTATGGATTGGTTACAATCCTCACACCACCCAATGAATGACCCTTATATTATGTCAGTTTTGGAGTTAGCCAATAGCGTTGAGCGGAGGGCGTGGTCGAAGAGCACGGGCGTCGGCCTGGTAGGCAGTATTTCACTGTGAAGTGGACTTCACCCCTTTAGCCTCTGCAGAGTTAGCTTTTCTGGTGAACGGACAGCTTGCGTTGTGTGACTTGTAATTAAAGATGGCTGACCTTCAGGTGGGTACAGAATCGATGCTACTACAGATAGTTCGTGTTCCGCTGTGTCCCGTTAACGGAGCGACAGGGGAATCTGCTGGCTGGGGTTTTAGGATTTCTTAACCAACACGAGAGAGAGCCTCGGTTTCCCTCCTGAGCTACAATGAGCACATGGCAACGCAACGGCAGAGTATTGTTTCTTCCTGATACTATACGTTAAAAGCGTCACACTGGGCTGTTGTGTGTGTGTATGGGTATGGGGTCGGGACCGTTATCCGTCATTCCATGAGGTCACTGCACCAAGTACAGTTTCTGGCAAGTGTTATAGTTCATGTCTTCAGTGTGTAATGTCCCTTTGACCCCTCGGTGCTGGCAGGTGGACTGTGGTAGTGATGAGCTCACCTGTAATAAGATAGTACAATTGGAAGCTTAAAATCTAAAAATCAGACATCAGAAGAATCGGCTGCTGTTACAGAGCTCTGCATGTCTCCTCACATGTAGGAGGTCTGAGTATTTATGTGGGGAAAAGTTCATTAACAGCCTCACAGTCAGACACAGGAGCCACATCTGGCAGCTGATCAGCTCAAGAGTTTGGACGAGTGACTAAATGGTGCCTGCAGGCAGACTTTCCTCCCTGATCTTTCACCTACAGCCATACAGCTGGGGAGACACTCATTCATACTGTAACAACCATACTGCTCCTCCTACATGTGGATACAGACATGAGCAGCACAGTTTTATACAGTGCAGGTTGTTCTAGTTCGTGTGGTGTTTTCAACGCATTTTTTCATATCTGGTGGTTTTCTGGCAGGAAGCAGAATAACAGGATTATCTGCACCATGAGTCCAGATCCAGACCTGTAACAGACCATTTCACTGCTCCTCCCCTCTGGCCCAGTTGGCACAAAGTGGCACAGCCAGTGGGGTTTTGTTGTGAGTGGAGGAGGGGTCTGAGTGAATCAATGAGCTTATTGAACCTGAAGGATTTTGTCCCTTCTCAGTTCTCAGCTGTTTGTGTGCAGCTTCAAGTCAAATTCAACACACCTACCAGTAATGCTTGTCTTCATCAGACTCTTGAGGTGAAGGAGTGAACATTGATTTATTGTTTCTAATGTAACTGATTAACAAACACAAGTCACATGTGATGCAATCTTAGATAAACTCCAAATATTTTAATTGCCAAGTACTTATGGACTTTGTGACTGAAGAGCTCCACTGCTTCATGTTGTGTCAAACAAAAAGAAGCCTTCACCAGCTCGGGACAGGTCAGTGATTACAGATAGTGACTTATAGTAACCCAGTCCCACACACGCAGCACACTGTCATGCACACCCCGTATGACAGGTACAGAGAGGGCAGATCAATTGTCAATGTGTTTGAGAGAGGCTTAGTGACCCAGTGCACTGCATGGCTCTAAACTGAAATAAGATTTTACTCATTTGAAATAGTTGGAAAAAAAAAAAAAATCAACATGTGGATCCCTGTGTGGCCAGTGTTGATATTGTGGTGGTTTGCAGCAAATAAATCAGTGTGTTCACTGGATTAACCCGAAAGACCAAAGTATCAGAAACGTCTGTTTTAAAGCAGGTTTTTACATAAGCCCGGACTTTGTTCAGGCTCCACCTTTAGAGATTACAGTCAGACTGAAACAGTGTTTCCTCCTATGTCCCACCATGTCAGTCTGTTAGCACTGTCAACAGAAGTCAGAGTAATCACATGTATCTCTGTGTATGTTGTCCTGACATCTGACCCTCTGTAGGCCATGGGAATCAACACACAAGTATTAAGTAGTGTTGTTAATGAGGTTGTTGTCCGCTTTTCTCCAGGCTAAATTTGATGCAGCGGCAGCTGATGTGAAGCAGCTGAAGGCAAAGCCAGCAGATGAAGAGATGCTTCAGGTCTACTCCCTGTTCAAGCAGGCCACCGTAGGTGACGTCAACACAGGTAACAAGGTTTTAAATGTGGTGATTTTGACCAATTATTGCTTATTCCTTCCATTTTTAACTATTGTTGAGCTAACTTGTTTCTTTTACTTAAACCCCTTCTTACCTCTGTCTTTGTCTCCCTTTCCTCTGAAGCTCGTCCTGGGATGTTTGACTTCACTGGGAAAGCTAAGTGGGATGCCTGGGAGCAGCAGAAAGGTACACACTCAGTCCTGTGGATGTTAAAAATATTTTTTGAACATTATGATTCAGCCATGCAAAACTTTTTGAAGCAAGTTTCCATGTGTGAGCTTATTGTGTTTTAGTTTAGTCTCCAGATTGACAGTTAGCGAGAAGATTTCAGAGTCTCGGGCTGTACTGCAGCTTTGCTGATGCAGCCACAGAAAAACCCAAACCTCAGACCTACAATCCATTTGTGTGCACGTTTTCCTTATCACAGACCAGGAGATGTGAAAACCAAGTCTGATCAGGTGTGTATCTGACAGAGTGAAAAAGAACTGTAGCTTCTAAATTTGACACTTTATTTTTTATGAGCAACTTGATCCAAATACTAAAGGACCCGATTCAAAACTGTCATGTTTATAAGCTTGAGTTATTGATATGAATCAAAGTTCAATTGGTAATATAGAATTCAAGTTGTATGTCACCTCACTTGAGTTGTGTGGACTACAGATACACTCAGTCCATCATGGTTGTACAGCAATGTTACAGAGTGACTTTTAATTGAATATTTTCACTGTACAAAAATACAAATACAAATGAAGCATTGCATCCAATCAAAAATCGAGTGCCCACCCAACAGCCTGCCCAACCAACAACCCACCAGACCTATGTGACTGACTAAGTTAGTCATTCCTGATGACTACCAAAGGGGAGCAACATAAATATTACAGGATTATTTTCTCTACTTCCATTTTTTCCACAGACATCAAGAATGGCTGCCAAGTTGCATAGAATTCCATTCTTGAAGAGAGTATCTTATCTTTTCTAGCTTGAGCTGTTACATAACCTCTTTGATCCAATGAGAAGAAGGGACGGAAGAAGGGGCAGAGGGTCTTTCCATCTGAATAGTATGAGCCGCCTGGCCAAAAACGGCAGAAGGCCAGCATGTTACACTTATGATTATTTCGATGCAAACCCTGGGTTGCAATACTGAACAAAGCAATAAGAGGGGATTGATCCAGTGGCTCTAAAAAAAATTGATTTCCAGAACAGCTGTAACCTTGGACATGTCCAGAACATGTGTAGTAGGCTTGCAGGTCGCATGTGGCATCTAAGTCCGATCTGATTTTAGACAGTCTGGCTCAGTCTTGGCCTTTGAATAATGAAGCCGGTGTACTATCTTAAATTGTACAACAGAGCAAATGACTCTCATAGAGATGTGGGGGGTTAAAGAGGGAAGCAGTCAAAATGTAAGGTTTGAAATTCCGCAATTGCAGATATCTAAGGAAATGGGACCTAGAGATATTGAATCTGTTCGCCAGTTGCTCAAAGGATGCAAAATTGTTATTCACATTAAAAGTCCTGTAATGAAAGAATCCCACTCTCTAGCCAAATCCCAAAGGCTCCATCTAACATTGAAGGGGCAAACATGTGGTTCTTAACTATTGGAGAGCAATAGACAGTGATGCTCCTTTTACTCCATACACAATCTTTGGTAGTACACACCAACTGCTCACAGACCCACAACAGCCAGGTTTCATTTTATCTACTTATTTATTGAACTAATATTAGTGTCAACTGATACAATAGGATACAATAATTCAAACTAAATATTATTTTTGTAGATATGAGCGTTATGGTAGAAACATAAGAGCTTGAAGACTATTCACAAGTTAAATGAATTTCTTTTTTCTGCAAAATGCAGCCAGACTAAAACATGATTGAAAAACAATAAATATTTTTTCCTGCTTGTTTCTCACATTCAGTGGATGAGATCCCCAGGTTTACTACCAGAGTGAACTAACCACCCATAAACTGTGGCAGGAGCACTTACAGTGAAACCATTCACATCACGTGCGTTGTAGCAGTTGGTGCTCAGGTCAGTGAAGTGATCCCAGTGTATGTGACAGGCCTGTATAGACCTTCAGGTTGGCCTGCACACTGTGTAGCACTCAAATTTCTTTTGTTCCCTCTCAAATCTTTTGTTTAATATTGAACATTCTTATGTTCTCCTCACTCTCAACAATCTCCAGATCAAACTTGTAGGAGAAAACATAAGCAGCCCTCACTGACTGGTCACCACAGCCCAGAAATGTAGTTAGGTTTTTGAGAAGGCCCACATTAGCAGGTACAGTTTCTGGTCAGAAAGGTGAAGAAACATGAGCATCCGCTGAATTAGTAAATCAGTTTTACAGAAAAGGTCAGTCAGACTTACTGGAAGAGAAACAGAGGGTGATCATCCATCAGTTTGCAGACTGTGTCAACTTCACTTTGACTTAATTAATCCCAGATCGAGTTTCACTATCAAACCTGTGATAAAGCTTCATTAGCAGACACCAGCAGGTTCTGAGACCTCAGGACCACAGAAGGAAGCAGTGGTAGTTTTTCATTCATTTGTCTTTATGTATTTAGTTAATGCGTTTTTATTTTTCGTCAACAGGCAAGAGCAAAGAGGATGCCATGAATGAGTACATCAACCTTGTGGAGCAGCTGAAGCAGAAGTATGGATTCTAACGTCAGCTGATGACCACAAGCAAGCTGCTGGATGGAGGACTGAGCTCTGGCTGAGACCACCACCACTGGTCCCTCATCCAGATGCTGTGAAACGCCTTTCAGCCCGAGGAGTGTGCCCTTACACAACACGTGAATACCTGTTCGACTACTAGTGGTCTCACTGAGATGAAGTTGTGGATCAAACCTGTAGAATCAGTTTTTCAGTTTTTACCACCACTTTTCAAACAGAGGTCCTGTCATTTCAAAATAAAATTATTCTTATCAAACTGCTGTGTGTTGGTGTCCTCTGATTTTCTGCTGAATGATTTGTTGGATTCAAGGTGAATACATCCATCTAGTATTTGAACAGTCTGATCACTGTGTTCATGAACTCTTACTGCTGCAAGTCCTCGCACAAAGAGTTTCTTCAGGCACAAAGCTGCTCTGAGCGAGGTCCATATCCAACCTCACACATTCAGACTGTTACACCTGCTGCTGTTCAAGTGCTGAGAGCTTACACTGTCTTTTGTAATCGGTGTTTGACAACTGGTTAACTCTTCTTTTCCACACACTGAAGTGTAGAGAAAAACCTGTACTGCACTGCCACATTTAAATGGTGATGGCATTGAAAATGAAGGAGTAATGTCTTCTGGTCTCCTTTAATTACAAATACATGTTGAGCAGCACTTTGTGTGTATGCGTGTGATTGTCTCATGATATAATTAAATGTGTGTATTTGGTTCAACAGAACAGCTTTAACAGGGAACTGTTAACTATAGCCTGAATATCAGCCTCCCACTGTGCTGTCCAGAGATTAGTGCATGTTCTGTCTAATCACTCAGTATTAGTAAAGTTCTGCATGTAGCTCCAGTTTTACTAAATGATCTTGTGTTGATCAACAAATCATCTTTATTTAATTCATTTGCCAGTTCATTTAATTCCATTAAATAATGATCAACTGCAACATTGATCATTATTTAATGGAATTAAATGAACTGTCAAAGAAATTGTCCATTTTGGCAAAAGTCAGCAGTTGCAGCATCTTCCTGAACAACAGACCAGTGTTCTCTTGCTGAGCATCATCCACCAATAGGAGCAGAAAGTAAAGGTAAACAAGCAGGTTATCAAAAATAATGCAGACAACAGGTGTCGTATACAGACTCTGTCAACTTCACTTTGACTTGTAAATAAAGGGGATGAACTTTTGGTTTGTTAACCTATTTGTGTTTGTTGTCATGTCAGACTTTATTCTCTGCTCTTAATCATGTGCTCTGTTGAGAACAGTGTTATTACACCCTGTAGAAAATGCCCAAACCTCAGTGAATACAACTCAAGTTGTGATAAACCAGGAAGAATCTTTAATGTGTTTATTTTCACTCCAGAATCAGCCTTTAAATTAGTCACACTAAACCCAATATTATTAATCCCAGATCAAGTTTCACTATCAAACCTGTAATAAAGCTTCATTGGCAGAGACCAGCCAATTCGTCAACAGGCAAGAGCAAAGAGGATGCCATGAATGAGTACATCAACCTTGTGGAGCAGCTGAAGCAGAAGGAAGGATTCTAACGTCAGCTGATCACCACAGACCGGCTGGGCAAGCTGCTGGATGTGACTGTGGTCCTATAGAAGACATGAGTGAGGATGGGTCAACATTTAATTTCATTTGTAAAAACAAAAAAAGTTTACTTTAGAGCTAGTGTTTCTACTAAAAGGATTTCTATTACAGATGTTCTCAGTTGTGCACTTTTTGTCTTTCAGACCAAACAGCAGGTGGAGACTCACAGGCCAGGGGCTAAAGACATCCTGCTGTGCTCTCGTTATTGTCTTTGCATGATCAAAACAGTCCAACTATTTAGAACTGAAAGAGTTAAACCCTTTACTTTACTAAGATTGCACAAACCTATTAGACTATCAATTATCAGGAGCAGTGAGTGCAACGTTCACAACCTCTGGTTACAGGGAGATTTCTGTGTTATAGCGTTAATAGAGCAAAGCTCCTCATTAACACACAGTTTTACTGAGTTACTTAACTCAGTAAAACTGATCACTCAGATGAATACACAAACAGATAATGGCAGAACATTGACACAAGGGAAACATTCTACAACATGGACCTGGACCATGTACAGAAACACACACTTTCATGCCTCCCCTCTCTTAAAGTTAAGTTATTACTGCGCCCTATGTTTATCAATTTGAAAGAAAAATATAAAACTGTAAGTTGATCTATTGATATTGAACCGTCAAAAAAACATAACCCAACTATATGTATCAAACATTTTTCAATGAAATGTAATTTTGATCAATTTTTTAAATAAATACTTAATTTTGTTTGTTTTTTTATTTGAGTTTTTTAGATCACATATTCAAGTGATTGACGTGGACACACACGGTGCAGTTCACTCTGCTCTGAACCCAGCAGCAGCTCATGGGGTGGGTGTGGGTGGGAGCATGAGCACCCTGATCATTTAGTAATGACGGCATCCAGTCCAGGTTGACCTGCTGATGTGCAGGTATGTGATGGGTCAGTGAATGACCTGGTTTTCTACATTAACTGGTGATAAATCTGATCTAATCTTAATCTCAGATCTGATATCACACACACAGTTTTAATCTGTGTCTTTATTAAACACAGTCATTAAACACAGTTCTGGTGGAAACGGTGAACATTGGATTTAATAACTGTTTTAACCTCCTCTGAAACCATTTTTTCCAGCTGATCAAACCTGCTCAATGTTCAGGAGGTAAGAGGAAGTTTGGAAGTTCTTACCTCTGCTTCAGTCAGACATGTTCCCAGGATGTCTGGTGTGAGCAGGTATCTGAACATAGCAGTGATGTTGTGCATAATAAAATGTTCTCTGTGAACCCAATTTATCATTGTGTCAAGGATTTAATATTTATATTAGCAAAGTCACAGACAGATTCACTGGAAACGTTAAACTCTGACACTTTATCACTCAGGCACAGATGAAACACTCTCTGTGGTCCTGCGCTGTGTCAGACCCTGACAGTATGCACTTTCAGAGGTTGCCTGAGCTAAAACAAAAACCCTATCTCTGCCCAAAGACCTTTAGTGTCAGTAGAGTGCAGCTTTTCTTCTCTTGGTCAAGCTTAGACACAGAGGATGATGAGAGGTTTGGATAGGACCAAGTCCACTGAGAGTGTCCACACACTTTTGGCAATATGGTGTAAAATCTTGTTCTTCGGAAAGTTAAAATCAAAACTGTGTTACAACAAAGGGATAAGAATATATTGAGTTTTATTATTAAATTACCCATCTTTACAATATCCCTCTAATAAAACTGCAGTTGTACAAATTATTAATCATAATAAAAAGAAATCATATGATAAACTGCATTGCAATGCAAAAATTAAATAATAATAAATAAAAACCTCTGAGTTAGTGATTAATACTACTGCAGCAATGCAGTGCAGAAACAGCAGAACATTTCACACATTGTCAAGTGGTCAAACGACGGATGTGGTTGAGCTATAGTAAATTTCCACCTTCATCCTTCAGTGTTTTATTTGGGCTAAACGACAAAAAGCTCCTGCAAGTGGAGATGGGAATGCCTTAGTGCTGATCAAGCCTAGATAAAGTCTAAAGGAAGGAAACCATGATGACAGATTAGGCACTCAGTGCATACAGTAGGCAGGGGTGGCCCCTGTTCTCTTTCCTCTCAACACAACAAGATTAACTACGACACTAAAAAACAAAAATGGCAGCCAATTTGAACATGTACACATGGAGTATATTCTACTGAAGTGTGGAAACAATCAGGGTCAGAAATTCATCGAAAACAAGAGAGATAAGAAATAAGAAGATGTTGTGCACATTCAGGTGGTGCAGCATGTTCTGTTAATTCCTTCTCATCTGCTGATTTAAAACTGCAGCAGCACCACTGTGAAGCTGTCAGAAACAACTGTGAAGAGTCCCCCCCCTCAATAGCAATACCTGGTCCAGGAGCAGGTCTGGAGCTGACAGATCTGTGCTCATCAGGAATGGTGCAAGAACTAATCCACGTGGTCAAACCCAGGTATGAGAGAGGTATGTGGCTTAGATTAGTAGTCAGATGTAGTACTTCCTGTAGCCAGATGCAGTACTTATTGTACTTAGATGTAGTCCTTCATGTACTCAGATGTAGTACTTCCTGTAGTTGGATGTAGTACTTCCTGTAGTCAGATGTAGTATTCGTTCATGTAGTCAGATGTAGTACTTCCTGTAGTTGGATGTAGTACTTCCTGTAGTCAGATGTAGTATTCGTTCATGTAGTCAGATGTAGTAATCCTTCCTTCAGATGTAGTACTTTATGCAGTCAGATGTATTACTCTTTCATGTAGTCAGATGTAGTGTTTTGTGTAGTCAGATGTAGTACTTCATGTAATGAGGTGTACCAGTTTATTGGGTCAGATGTAGAACTCCTTCCTATAGTCAGATGTCGTCAGATGTAGTACTCCTTCCTGTAGTTAAAGACAGTACTCCATGCAGTCAGATGTAGTACTCCTTCCTGTTGTCAGACGTTGTACTCCTTCATGTAGCCATATATACTACTTCCTGTTGTCAGTTGTAGTACTTCCTGTAGTCAGATGTATTACTCTTTCATGTACTCAGGTGTAGTATTTCATGTACTTCATGCCAGATGTAATACTCCTTCATGTACTCAAATGTAGTATTTCCAGTAGTCAGATGTAGTGCTTCATGTAGTCAGGTGTAGTAGTTTATATATTCAGATTTCGTACTCCTTCCTGTTGTCAGATGTAGTACTCCTTCCTGTAGTCAGATGTGTACTCAGATGTAGTCCTTCATGTACTCAGATGTTGTACTCCCTGTAGTTGGATTTAATACTTCCTGTAGTCAGATGTAGTATTTGTTCATGTAGTCAGATGTAGTTCTCCTTCCTGCAGTGAGATGTAGTACTTCATGTAGTCAGATGTAGTATTTCATGTTGTCAGATGTAGTATTCCTTCCTATAGCCAGATGCAGTACTCCTTCCTGTAGTCAGATGTAGTACTCCTTCCTAGCAGATGTAGTACTTTGTGTAGTCAGATGTAGTACTCCTTCCTGTTGTCAAATGTAGTACTTCATGTAGTCAGATGTAGTACTCCTTTGTGTAGTCACATATAGTGTTTCCTCATGTAGCCATATGTAGCACTCCTTCATGTAGTCACATGTTGTTCTTCATGTTGTCATGTAGAACGACATGTGACGTAGTACCTGCTGTTGTCAGTTGTAGTTCTTCCTGTAGTCAGATGTATAGTCACATGTATTGCTTCCTCATGTAGCCAGATGTAGTACTTCATGCAGTCAGATGTAGTACTTCATGCAGTCAGATGTAGTACTCCTTCATGTAGCCATATGTAGTACTCCTTCACATGTTGTTCTTCATGTTGTCATGTAGAACGACATGTGACGTAGTACTTGCTGTTGTCAGTTGTAGTTCTTCATGTAGTCAGATATATTACTTTTTCTGACTTCTGGCTTCCTCATGTAGTCAGATGTAGTACTTCCTGTAGTCAGATGTAGTACCCGTTCCTGTAGTCAGTTCAAGTACCTCATGTAGTCAGATGTAGTACTTCTTCCTATAGTCAGATGAAGTATATCCTTGCTATAGTCAGATGTAGAACTCCTTCCTGTAGTCGGATGAAGTACTTAATGTAGTCAGATGTAGTCCTTCATGTTGTCAGATGTAGTCAGATGTAGTTCTTCCTGTAGTCAGATGTAGTACTCCTTCATGTTGTCCCTGAGTGAGTTGTTTATGTGAATCCCTGTCCTGTTGCCGTGGCAATGCTCCTTCTCCTTGATGCTTTTGTTGCTCCTCTGGATCCAACTCCTGTACAGGAGGTGGGTCACCAAGGCCAGGACACAGACTACGATGAACACCACGGCTGTGGACACACCTGAGGAGCAGCCAGGATAACACATTTTTTTTCATGTACAGTTTTATCATTTCTCACATCATGTAATATTCATTAATCAAAGAATAGATAGTAGTATACACTGTGTGCACAATTATTAGGCAAGTGAGTATTTTGACCATATCATCATTTTTATGCATATTTTCCAACTCCAAGCTGTATAAACTTGAATGCTTATTGGATTTAAGTATATACGGTTATGTGTATTTGTGTAATGAGGGAGGGTGTGGCATAAAGAGATCAACACCCTATATCAAGGTGTGCATAATTATTAGGCAGGTTCTTTTCCTCAGACACACTGTAAATGCAAACATTGTCCTGACTTAAGATGAAATAGTGCATTTAACTTAATTCATACTAGTTTTTTAAGTTTACTTACTTACATCAAGTTTTCTACACTTTTTATATACATACTTGTTTCATTAAGTTATATGAACTTAGTTTTTTTGAGTGTGTGGCATGGTTCGTGGTATGAGACTTAAGTTACTGAGCTGTGCACCCCAGTGCGCATGTCCATTTCCGGTTAGCGCGTATCTACCACTGGAGGCAAACTGATGCAGGAGAGGTCAAAGCCAAGCACATGGTCCCAGCGCTCTCACGGCAGTTTTTCTCTAACACTGATTTCGGTAAGTGTAAACCTTCATTTTTTGTAAACTTGTCAATATAATGTAATGTTTGGAATGAGAGTTGTTTGAAGAAAGCTGACAACTCCGCCTCTCCGACCTTCTGTTGGCATGTTTACTTGTGTGTGTATGCACATGGGTTCACAGAGCAGAAGTTAGCAGCAGCTCAACATGAGCGAATCCGGATAGCAGTGCTTTGACTCGGCCGGTTCCTGTCTGTTAATTTGTTAGCGGTTGTATTAGCGCACGCTGCTAATTTAGCTTTTTTTCCGCTGCTAATTTAGCTGTGAGTTAAGCACGTTTAACATGTTGGGGGGAGGGACGGCGGCGGCGGGCTGCGGCTTCCTATTTCACTCCACAGCAGAACTCTTGCTGGGCTGTAAAAATAATTTCAGGTCAGACGTCCTGACGGTGTGTGTGTGTGTACGTCAGTAAGGTAAAGGTTTGTTCATTGCTGTGTCTACACGTGGATTTACAGAGCAGACGTTAGCAGCAGCTCAACCTGAGGACTCCGAGTAAAAGTGCTATGACTCTACTTTATTTTTGTGTCTTAATTTGATCCGCCATTGCAAAATTATTACATTAAAAACCTTTGTAAGAAAATAATGATAATGTGACAAAAGTTTTTTGGTATTGTTTTAAAGACAACTGTTTGCTGTTTCCGAAACAGATCCAGATTCCAGACTGTACAGTTCACAAGTAAAGAAGGGACCATCCTCAAAAAAAAAGTCTTGGATTGTGGCGAACTGTCCTCACCCGAGGAGAAAATCAGGTTTGTTGTTATTCATTTAGGAATTCTTTTCATGACTTCTGTGAAATTATTAATTTATTATTATTGCACTGCATTTCAAATTTAATCATTTGAATTATTTCATTCATGCTATCAGTAAAATGAGATGTAGGCAAATATAATAAGGTAATACAATTAAATCACTGATATTGCAGCTCATTTGAAATGTATTGTATTTTCACATTACCTCAAAATTTAGCAGAGCAAACTGATTTAATGACTGTACAATATAGGTGACTACAGTCTTAATGTAATACATTTTTGTTTTTATTTCTATCGCTGCTTTTAAATATAAAATATGTTGACAAATAATACCAATGATAAATAATTTGTAACGGTTTTCTAATCCCAAATTCTTCAACATTAGACATTACAATAGGTGGTCTCTTTTAGTCTAATTTTTTTTTTTTTTTTTTCAGGTGTCTACTGGAAGAGGGATGCATGTAAGTTCTGCACTTTTGTCTCTCCAAAACAAGGCCAGCTATTAAGGCATTATAGATTAAAGCATGATGGCTTCACAAGAACCTCCCCAATACCATGTCTTCATCAGCAGTGTATTTGCACATTCAAATCATTCAATGCCCTGAAGGTTCATTTATCCAGATCTCACTCGCAGGTGACCAGTGAAAAAGATGATGTGCAAACATTTAATTGTCAAGTGTGTGAGTTTAACGAGCCCTGCAGTGAAAATTATTTTTTTTACACATTTACACAAGCATCTGAAGTTGATGCAAAAAGTGCAGTGCCCCTATCTGTATTGTGACTTTGAGACAAATGTGTACTCTACTTTTAACACACACAAAAGTAGGAACCATGACCAAACGTATTCAACATCTAGTCTTCAGTTCAAACCAGGAATAGCTGTGCTGCTCTGTGGCACTGAGGAGAGCACCTCTGTCTTAGCTGAACCTGCCCTAGGTGAAGATGACACTAGTTTAGGAGAAGAAGAGCTGACAGGTGTTCGTGTTGATGTCAATGACCTTGAGTCTCAGCTTGAGCATAATTTAGCTTCACATTTCCTGAAAATGCAGACAATACTGAACATATAGGAAAGTGCTCTCCAAGAAATCATCCAGCAAATAGGATAGGTATTTCAACTTTCAGAACCACTGATGTTTTCAGTGGTTGAGGAGATACTCAGACGCCATTACTCTGATATTGATAATGCTGTTGTTAAAGAGGTAGTCTCTGCAGTGACAGACACAAATGTATTTTTGAAACACACAACAGCTGGAGGCTCACTTTCAACGTCCAATAGGAGAGCAACTTACATAGTGAAAAATTTCCTGTTGTGGAACCTGTGGAGTTTGTTACTGACAAGCAGGGTCAAAATATAGTGTACATTCCACTGATTAAAATGCTTCAGGCATTGTTGAGTAAAGATTATGTTTTAGGTTTTAAGGCTCTCACCACCAGCAGCTCTAAAGAAAATGAATACAGTAACTATAGGGATGGTTCTCACTTTAATGAAAATGCTATTTTAGCAGAAGATGAATTCAGAATTGCCCTTGGGTTGTATATTGACGACTTTAAGGTTGCAATCCCCCTCGGAACCTCTAAGAAGAAGTACAAGTTGTGCACAGTTCTTGCCAATCTACACTCAAAGTACCAATCATCCCTTCATGCCATACAGTTAGCTGTCTTATGCAAGGTAAAGCAATTAAAGAAAAGGGGTATCATGAAGTCCTACGTCCACTTATTGAAGATCTAGTATCACTTGAGGAGAATGGAGGTTATGTTGAAAAGTTGGGAGCAAGCATTAAGGGGACTGTTCTGTATGTTGCAGCAGATAACTTAGCTGCCCATGCATTCGCGGGATTTCAAGAGAGCTTTATTGTGGAGAAAATGTGCAGGTTTTGTATGGCTACACGAGAAAAAATCCAAACATAAAATGTCAGCTCAGGTTTTTACACACTGAGAACCAAAGATGCCCATGACAGACAGGTTCAGGAAATCAAGCAGGACCCATCTAAAGTAGCACATTGTGGAGTAAAAGGCGAATGTGCGCTCAGTGAAAACTTGAAATATTTTCATGCTATAGATTGATTTCCACCAGACATTCTGCATGATTTTTTGGAGGGAGTGGTCCCATTTGAATTGTGCCTGTGCATTCAAGATACACTGAGAGTGTAGAGAGACACTAAATCAGGCCATCAAAGAATTCCCATATTCATTTTCTGACAAAACAGACAAACCTCAACCAGTTCCAAAGAGATTTGCCTCAAGGAAGACAATAGGAGGGAACGGACATGAAAATTGGTGTCTCATCCGATCCCTCCCTTTAATGATTGGGCATCATGTACCTGAGGGAGGTGAGACATGGGAGGTGCTCATGGTCTTAAAAGATGTGCTTGAATTGGTTGTATCTCCAAGATTCACAGATGAGTCTTTGTTCTATTTATAGTCTAAAATCTCAGAACACAGAGAGTTACTGTGGAATGCTTTTCCAGATTGCAGACTACGTCCAAAGCATCACTATGCCGAACACTATCCCCACTTGACAAAAGTCTTTGGACCTCTCATAGACATGTGGACAATGCGGTTCGAAGGGAAGCACAAGTTCTTCAAAAAAATCATCCATGAAACTCAGAACTTCAAAAATGTTCCACTAACTTTGGCGAAGGCGACATCAAAAGATGATGGCGTACCATTTGGACTGTGCTTCCTTTTTCAAACCAACACTTTCAAGTGAAGAGCATAATGATTTCTTCCCTCCCAGGGAACATTCAAGACATTTTGCACTGAAGATGTGGGCTCCAAAACACAGTTCTGTCAGCTGTGTCTGTCAGTATTGGTGGTTTCTGTAGGTTCATGTGGAGGGCTTTCAGAGTTCAGGCAGATTAAGCAAGTGCTAGTGATTAATGCAGATATTGATTTCTTGTGCAAACCAATGATTGCGTGGTATCATGAGCATCTTCGTGCTGAATTGACAATGTTATTGTCAATGTCAATGATATTTTTCCTTTGTCAGCTTACCGAATCAGAGGCACACTGTCTCTTTGAAGCATTACATATTATGCTAGCCTAACACTAACTTTACGGCTCTCTTCTTTGTACGATGATGGACAGAAGTGGCCAATCAGAGTCATCGTCACTGACTGTGACATTAAAAGAATCAGTCTTGATCAGAAACCAGGCAACCTTGAGTCTCTCTTGGATCATTTGAAAGTTAAACTAGCACTACCATATGACTTCACACGACAGTTTGAAGACCCACTGTTTAACAATGCCCTCTGTAATCTGACAGATGTGTCAGAACTGCCAGATCAAGCCACGCTGAAAATTCTTGAGTCCTTCTCTTCTGTCTCTAGCACACTGTCCTCACCATGCACATCTGACACAGATATACTGTATACAAGTGAAGAAAAGTCTCAAATGATGAGGCCGGATCCTTGGCCTTCTGCGTTTGATATTCCAGATTTCTCTTTGGATGTAAATTGATCGACTCAGACAGGGAGACCTGGCCTATATGCTCGAATGGATGTTTCTCGGGACATGAAACATGTGATCTTAGAAAGACTTGCAGAGGCAATGTACAAGTACACAGCATACCCCACAGAGGAACACTGTCAAGAAGTTGCCGCTGCACTGATTGCAAAACATCCCTGTCTGAAAGATGCTGGATCACCCACTGGATATTGTGGATGGAATAATAGCATTAAATTCAAGATGGGGAATTTTCGTACAAAAATGAGAAGATCAGGAATGGCCGATGTCACAGTGAATGGCAACAAGCGAAAGAGGGATTTCCCAGAAGGAGCACCATCATGTAGTAACATAAAAAGGGCAAAAAGAAGTGAAACAAATTTCTTGCCAAATTTTCCTAATCGTGAAAATGCAGATTCGCTTGAGTCTGTTAGAAGACAACTTGAAAATGAAGCAAAAAAGAGGCTTCCGGACTCAGCTGATGTGAAGAAAATGATGGACCAGACATTTTCTTTGCAACGCAAAGAAATTGTGGAGGAACAGCCTCCAGTTAAAAGGATGATGGAACGCTGGCCTGTGCTGTTCACAGAAAGTCAGGTATGGCCCACCTACACTGCACTATACTGAACCACACCACAAGTAATCAATATTTTCATTGTTTCACTGTTGTTTCGGTTCTTTTAATGATTAATTGATGTATCACTGAGTAAATCTGGTCATTACCTTTTGAAAAATGTATTGTATATGACAGTCAAATAGACTATTGGTGTTAAATGACTGTCATGGTGGAGTAAACAATCCTTTGGATGTGTTTTTTTCTTTTTGTTTAAGGTGTTTGCAGAGTTCTACAGAGTTGCCAGTAAGAACCTCAAAAAGACTTCTATGAAGCTCTGGACCACCATACCGCTCGTCTCATTGACCTCTTCAAATCCAGAAAAGGAGCTGTAGGCCGATCACTTGATCGCCTCCTCCAGTCAATTAATACACAAGTAAGTGTTGTTTCTGATCTTCATCATTACCACCTTACAGTAGTGTGCTTGCAAGCGTCAAGTAGGCTTACAGCTGCTACAACAGTACAAGTAATTCATCAATAATGTTGGAACTCGAGCACACGTATATCCACAGATTTTTTTTCTCATATTTTTCTTTCATATATTCTTCTGCTTATTGTTTTTTTTGTCATCTTTTCCATGAGACTGACATCACCACAACACGCACTGCTGTCCTGCAATGTCTGCCCCTGTATCTTGGAGATAATTCCAGCGAATTCTTCCTCAGTTGCTCAGTAAGTACATTTATAATGACAATGATATGACCATCATACAATGCATATTTTAGGACATCATACCAGGTTCAGTTCAGTTCTCAGATTTCATTTGTTCAGGTCTGATTTATGAAAAAAAAAAAAAAAACTTTTGTCAAGGCTTAGGTGTAGTGCACCTGGGCTTAACACCTGGGCTTAACTATTGGCTGTTTGCAGCCAATAGTTAAATTCTCCCAAACTGAGATCAAGTTAGGTATTATAGCCTGTATTCACACTTGACCAAACCAAACATATTTAAGTGGGGATGTTACAACATTAAACAAGGGACATATTTTTAATAAGTTCGGAGTTACAAACAAATTTGTTGCCTCACATGTGATGCTGAAGGAAAGTCATTTTCTATCTTAGTGAAAGGTGAAAATGTTTAATTTCCATTTCTGCCTGATATAAAATTTGGGTTTAGAGGGTTATATCACTAAATTGCAATTACACATCTGTGTTTTATATGATTTTCAATGCATTCAACGTTTGAGCCAAATCTGAGTTTCCCAGATTAAGTTGTACAGCTTTTTTAAAATGCTTTTTGTTAAGGTGTAGTGCTGAAATCCAGCCATTTCTACCTGCTCATAATCTAAAGAGCTCTCAAAAACAGTATTCCAGAGTGCTGCAGACACTTTGATCATAAGAGTGAACACACTATAACCATGGGTCTTAACATCCTACCTAAATTTATTTGTGTTCTTTTATTTTGAATGCAGGATTTGGACACTGCACAAGACTTCTCCCAGGTGCCTGTTGGGGTTCTTTGAGTCATGACTGATGTAACGCCACCAGTGATTAACAGTATTGCAATCATCCTTGAAGGAAACATAGTCATGGATGAGGTTCCCACAACCTCTCTAGGACTTTGTCCTCTGTTCGGCTTGATATATGCACTCCATTTGGATTACCCCAAAGGTATTTGATGTTTAAAATGCATTTGTTGTTTTTGGCAAAGATGCTGGTTTGCGTTTTTCCTTTCATTGCAGAAGGACAGCGGGGGAAAACTATTTTGAAGGGACTCAGAAGCACTAAAATGGACAGTTGTATCGGATCTGAACATCACCATCCGATACATCATCAACACTACAATAAAGAGTCGACGCTGCTGAGAAGCTGCAGTGTGATATATTCTTATGTTTTCACCTACATATATATTTTTATGAGTGATACTTAACTTTTATAATGATTTATTTGTATCAATTGTTTGTAGAATGATGTTTTATATTGAGTAAATATATTGGGACCTCAGATGTTTTTTCTTTTAACGCTTAGGGAAATAGGGGACTAGGCAGGGAAAGGTCCATTGGAAGGTACGACGAGACGACTGGCCTGAATTTGGACAATATTTTGATTTTCTTTTCTGAGGTTTCTATATGTGTTTACTTAAATTGTAGTCTGCATAAATTGCTACAAATAATGACAGTTTTTATTTTAATTGATTTGGAGGACTGTAAGTGGTCGCCTATGCAGAGGGGCCGTGGGAGAATTTTCCTGTCCAGAGTGTTTGATGGAAAATTAAGGAAAGATGGCTGTCAGACAGGTTTTTCGCTCTCACACTCCAAGAACGATTTTGCTAAAAAATTAAAATATGCTAAAGAAAACATATGTTGAAGGAATGGTTATCTCTATTATAATTGTATTCATGTATGATTTATTCTTTTGTTTTTTCGAGACTCAGTGTAGTCTCGAAGGGGGGAAATATGTGGTATCTTGACTGAGACATGAGTTCAGGATGGAAATGTTATGGAGGATACTATAGGAGTAAAGGACGGGGGGCCTGAAGAGGGGGAGCACCTCTCCTGGCCTCCACATCCTTACATTGCTCAACATTGACCTTTGTACAACGTGGCAAGTTTATGTTTTCATCTATCTGTACCCAGAGAATGACCATTTATGGACATAAATGTTGGTTCTGCTCTTCTATAGGCTGTTAGGATTTGGCTAAGAAGTGTCAAGGGAATATTCAGCCTATAAATTGTATGAGTTTGGGACAAAGGGGGGGAGATCCTTTTTGGCCTTGGGTCCTCTCACAGGCTGTTTTTGATGCTTGTTCAACGATGCTGTGCCTTTTTGTAATAAACCTTTTTATATACAACTGAGCCGGTGTCAGCAGAGATTCCTTCATCATCATCACATCATCGCAAGAGAAGAAACAACAGTATGAAGAACACATTTGAGTTCATCCAGAAGACATTGTTGAACCTTGGACAACAAAAGCTCAGCCCAAAACTCCAAACATTAAAAAATGCTCTTTTGAGCTAGATGTTATGGCTAGGGACTAAATGTTCCCAAGTGTCTGTTGCTGTGAGACATTCAGAAAAGTGTCCGTCAAGAGCCTTCTGTTCTCATTCTCACTCTTAAGTCTCACTCATTCTGTCATACATCACATACTGATTTTCACTCATACTCACTGACATACTTTTGTCTAGCACTCGCATACATACACGCTCATACACTCAGTCCCTCTCACAAACACATGAGCAAATACATAATTTAACAGGAATTTGTACCAATCCGAAAACTACAAGGAGGGATTTGCCTCGAACTGCCCCTGTTTTCTCTGCCCTGCACTGACTGGCCCGGTTCTCTGCTAACAGAAGGGTTTGGCCTACTATAATTCAATACAATATATGCAATTTTTGGATGAAGGTCAAATTTAGTAAATAAGTTCATGTTGTGTTGAATGTTCAGCCAAACTCGACATTTGATGGTCTTGACAAGTTTCAGAATGAACAGCATGTTGATTGTTGTTGTTTACAAATACTGAAATAAAAAACAAATATTTTAATAATGCCATTTTGTGAATTCTTATTTTCTAAGTTAGTTTAACTAAGGTATGTTAAGTGCATTTAATTGAAATTAAGTACTGCTCACTTACTTTGGCACAGTATACATAAAGTTCCGGTCAACTTTATTGAAGCGGCTTACAGCTTACCTTAAGTGTAGTTTTTGACAAATTTCAAGTGATGGCCACTTGTTTTGGCAGAATGTATTAAGTTACTCTGACTCAAAATATTTGAGTTGTAACAGCTTGATTTGAATTTAACTACACTGAGATCCATTAAGTTCTCACAACTTAAAAAAAAAGTAGAGCTCACTTAAATCCAATAATTTCACACTACTTCACACAATTAAGTTCCTTTACTTAATTTTCCCAAGGTAATCGGTTTCCTAAATTTATTTAAGTAAACTCAACTTGTTAGAATTTACAGTGCAAAATGGGGCCGAAAAAGAGATTTAACTGACTCTAAAGGTCAAAAATTGTAAAAAGCCTTTCAGAGGAATGCAGCACTCTTGAAATTGCTAAGATATTGGGGCGTGATCACAGAACCATCAAACATTTTGTTGCAAATAGTCAATCAGGTTGCAAGAAACATGTTGAGAAAAAAGACGCAAATTAACTGCTCAAGATCTGAGAAGAATCAATCGTGAAGCCGCCAGGAACCCATTATCCTCCAGTGCCGTCATATTCCAGGACTGCAACCTACCTGGAGTATCCAGAAGTACAAGGTGTTCAGTGCTCAGAGTCTTGGCCAAGGAAGGCTGAAATCCGACCACCATTAAGCAAGACACAGAAGTTGAAACGTCAAGACTGGGCCAAGAAATATCTGAAGACAGATTTTTCAAAGGTTTTATGGACTGATGAGATGAGAGTGACTCTTGATGGATGGATGGGCCCGTGGCTGGATCAGTAACAGGCACAGAGCTCCACTTCCATTCAGACGCCAGCAAGGTGGAGGTCTGGTACTGGTATGGGCTATGGGCTTATTAAGGATGAGCTAGTTGAAGATGGACTTAAAATCAACTCCCAAACCTACTGCCAGTTTTTAGAAGGCACTTTCTTCAAGCAGTGGTACAGGAAAAAGTCTGCATCTTTCTAGAAGGCCATGACTTTTTATGCAGGACAATGCTCCATCACATGCATCCAAATACTCCACTGCGTGGCCACCCAGCAAAGGCCTTAAAGATGAAAGAATAATGACATGGCCCCCTTCCTCACCTGACCTAAACCCTATTGAGAACTTGTGGGCCCTTTTTAAACAGGAGATTTACAGTGAGGGAAGACAAAACACTTCTCTGAACAGTGTCTGGGAGGCTGTGGTTGCTGCTGCACAAAAAATTGATCATCAGCAGATCAAGACAGACTCCATGGATGGAAGGCTTATGACTGTTATTGAAAAGAAGGGTGGCTATATTGGTCACTGAATTCTTTTTTGGAAATGTCAGAAATATTTATTTGTAAATTTTGAGTTGTTTGTTATTCTCACTTTAACAAATGAAAATAAACAAGTGAGATGGGAAAATTTTCGTTTTTCATTTTGTTGCATGATAATTCTGCACATTAATAGCTGCCCAATAATTGTGCACAAATGGATATTCTCCTAAGAAAGCCAAAAACTCACTTTTACTATCTTAAATATTCAGATTTGAGGTTTATTAACATTTTGGATTGGCCGAGAGCACTGTATTTGTTCAACAATAAAATTAATCCTCAAAAATACAACATGCCTAATAATTGTGCAAGCAGTGTAGAGGGGCATATTCGAGCTGTGACAAATCAGCATCGTGATGCACTGACAGTTTAGGAATCCTGCAGAGAGTCTTCCTCAGAAGACTGTCTGGGATGAGCAGAGTTTCAAACATGAACAGAGCAGCTCAAATGTTTTGTCAACAGCAGATGACATCTCTCTTTAACTCATGTTGAAGATCTGACAGACTTCCAGCTATACCTGGTGATAGAGCACCCTTTAATGTTTTCTCTGTCAGGCTTGGAACAGATTTGATTCTGACTGATGACTAGTGATTGATCACGTCAGCTGGTTGAAAAACATAAAATGGAAGTATAGCAATGAGTGAAAGATGAATGAAGGGATTTGTATGATTTCACTCTATTTGCCCTCAACAAAAACAGTGACCAAAATATTATGGAAGAAAAGTGTCCTGAACTGATGACCAGGTAACTGCGCAAGACACACTCTTCCTTGGTATCAGGATTTCAGTGTGGGCCTAGTCACCAACACACCAAAGATACCAGTTAAAGAAATAATCACAGGGCACCCACAGAAAATTCAATGGTGCAATGCTGTGATTTATGTCAACACCAAAGTAGAGTCTATAGTGTAAATGAGCTGGAACTAAGGAAAGAGAGATAGTGAGAGGAATCAGAGGAAATTATTAAAATGCAGGCAGATGGGCAGAGTAAAACACACAGAACAGCTGGGACTCATTGTCAGTAAACAGAAGAGAACAGACCTGCGATTATAGCCACATCATGTCTGCTATCACTGCCATGCTGTTCCTTCTCTTTATCTGTTGTTGCAGTTTGGTCTGTAGAGGCATAAGAGACATTTATTAACTGTGTTGACTGAGCAAATAAGCAGTGATGCTCGTTCTGTTAGCTTCATAAACTTTTGGTGTAAAACAACGACTAACAACTTCCAGTACACACAAAGGTGGTTTCAACTAATTTCTGAGTTATTCCTGAATTGTAACAATGACACAAATGACAAATCTGTAAACCTCAAAGCTTTCATTTACTTTAGTTGAGAATTTTAACTCTTTCTTACACTCCAGCTCCACTTCAGAGGGAAATATTGTACTTTTTCTCCATCAGTTATTTATTGTATGTAATTTAAAAAAATAATTAACAAAAACATATTCCATATGTAAATGGTATAGAAGACAATACATTGTTAAAGATTCAGCCAGTCTGTTTGACTTGTGACACAAATGTTGTGGCCTCTTGTTCCAGTAAGAGACATTTCTCCAGTTAACTTCACAGGGCTTGCAATGTGTGTAACTGTTCAAATAAAATAAACTCAACCCAAAAAAACTGTTTTAGGCCCAAACATTATTATCATCCAATGTTTCACAGCAAGGATTGGAGAACTTGCAAGAGGAGTTCATTCTGTTTCTATCTGCTGAATCAAAGCAGCTGCTTTTCCAGTGACTGACAGAGTGTGTTACCTCTCAGATTGTGTGATGTGATGGAGTCTGCCAGGGCTCCACAGTTGGACTGGACCAGTGGACCCCGGACCGTGACCAATGAGCTCCCTCGATTCAGCAGCAGGGCTTTCAGAGGAGCCATGTGATTAAACTGGACTGAGGAGAGGCAGCCAATGAAACCCCTCGAACATGCTTCAACCACCTCGTCCAGGCAGTTGTCTCCTCCTACAGACAGTCAGTCAGTCAGTCAGTCAGACAGACAGACAGACAGACAGACAGACAGACAGACAATCATGATGATGTGTGTGTCTGTGCTCGCCTGCAGCTTTTCATAGACAGATAGATAGATAGATAGATAGATAGATAGATAGATAGATAGATAGATAGATAGATACTTTATTTATCCCCTGCGGGGAATTCGAGTGTCCAGCAGCTCATTAACAAAAATAATAATAATAGTTAATAATAAATAATAAATAATAATAGTTCAATCAGTCAAGTTCATTAGCCAATTCCTTTGGCTGAGCTGTTCTACAAAAGATCTCCTGAACCTCTGAACCTTCTGCAGTGCAGTGAGATGGGACATTTGCTGCTGTAGCTGCTTCTCTGCCCTGCCTGTTGTGGAGAGGATGGTTCTTACATTGCATGCGTCTCTCCATAACAGTCCTGATGTGTCCTACTTTAGGTACCGGAACAAGACATGATGTTTTCCACAGGACCCGGACCCTCCCTGTTTGTAGGCTTAAGTTAAAGATCCTCTGGAGAGGCTCAGCCAGCTGGGCTGCACAGTCCTTTAACAGCCTTGGACACACATCATCCAGGCCTGCTGCTTTTCCAGGATGTAGCCTCTAGAGCTCCGCCATCACCTCCTCTGCTGTAGAGGACAGGAGACTTGACCCCAGTGTGGAGGGAGTTCCAGCTGCAGTGTCAGGTTGTGAAGGAGATCCTGTAGGAGAAGATGCAGCTGAAGCAGTCGGAGAAAGAACAGGTGAGGCTGTCTCACACCTGTTGTAGAACAGGTTGAACTCTTGGCCTTGTCCACATCAGCTGGTGTTGCCTGGCTGTTCTTCTCTTTATAGCCAGTGATGGTCCTCATCCCCTTCCACACCTCTCGTGTTGTTGAGCTGCAGCTTACTCTGTACTTTCTTTTTGTAGTCCTCCTTCACCTGCTTTAATCTCCTCTTCAGCTCACGTTGGACACACCTGAGCTTCTCCCTGTTTCCATCCCTGAAAGCCTCCTTTTTCTGCTTGAGGAGGGTGTTGTTACTTACATGTTAGCCAAGGAGTTGACATTTCCAATGAAGATGGATGTTAGAAAAGGCTTATATCTCCATCTCCTAGCCTTTAGCTTAGCCCTGGCTCTGCATTTACATTAGGCCTACGGTTTCTTTAGCTCAGCTGGTAAGGGATGTTTAACTCCATATCTAGCACACTTTAAAGGCAGGAGTTTTTACTTCATGTACATTATTTTCTACATCATTAGGCGAAACAACAATGTAGGATAAAAAAAATTACTATATACTGCGAAAAAGAAAAAACTGTGCTTCACTGTTCCTCCTTACAATACTTTAGACTGACCCAGTGATTAAATACACAAATGTGCATGTTTTGCAGTGTAGGCTATTACTTGTTGAACCACAGGATTGCTAACAAAGCAACTTTTTCTGTAGCTACTTCACAACAATATCACAAATCTGGCAGCTGATTTAAGTGTTAAGGTCATCTCCGCTGTTGCAGTGGCAGAGACAAACTGAACACATCTTTTTTTGTATAATTCATTAAAATTGAAAGCAACTTGTACCAGTAAGAATGACTGGTATGATTGGTTCAACTGTCAGGAAACTATAAATATCAAAAACTGTCTAGTAAATGGGCTACTTTATTGAGAAGTGAAAGTGCCAGATGTGGAGGATAACCCTAACACCTGATTTAGTCACCCTCAGGTTGTACTGTGCTTTGTCAGTCAGCTGCAGTACTGGCAGCAGCATCTCTGAGTTGAGTGAACAGACAGATTTGAAACAATTGGTATATTGCTTAAACCTTTCAAACATCATGGAACTAAAAAAATAATCCCAGGAAGAAATCATCTCATCAAGCAGGCAGCAGATATTGGTCGGGTGGTGTTCCCCCTGAGATGATGTGTGACATCATCTACACTGGAGAGAAGGCACAGTTCGGCCAACCAGAGATCCTGTTGGGGACAATTCCTGGGCGGGTGGCACCCAGCGCCTGACTCGTGCAGTGGGGAAGTCCCTGACAATGGAAATGGTACTAACAGGAGACAAGATTAATGCTCAAGAAGCCAAACAATCAGGTTTGGTGAGTAAAATTTATCCTGTGGACCAGCTGGTGCCTGAAGCTGTTAAATGTGGGGAAAAAATTGCTGCCAACTCTAAACTGGTCTCTGCTATGGCTAAAGCGGCTTTCAACGCAGCTTTTGAACTGACTTTGGCTGAGGGGAATCGTTTGGAGAAGCGCTTATTCCACGCTACCTTTGCTACGGATGATCATTGTGTTTACTGAGTTAGGATAAGAGGTGACATAAAAAGAAGAAAATTATACTGATTGTACAGTCTTCAGTGGTCATCTAACAGGTAAAAAAAAGTTTGAAAATATATTTTAATAATCAGAATATCAAATCAGTTGATTTTAAAGTGTTCTCTGGTTCGTTGCACAGACGTGGAATTGTAAAGATTGTTATTAAAGGTTTAGGTATAAGTGCCGCTGAAACCTGAAAGATGGTAGACATTAGGTTCTTTAATTAAGTGAAAGCCACAGTGTCCCTAATGCCCACTTGTTAATGTCTGGCTCAGGAGTACCGTTATTGTTGTGTGCGTCTCAATAACATGGATTATTGTTTAGTCACAAGGTAAATGTTTCATCCAGGCGGCAGCAGCACAGAGACACAGACAGTTGAGCTGGAGGCTCAGGTGAGCTCTGATGTCACGGTGAAATGTCAGTGAGTTCATCAGATGATTAAAAAATAAAAACAGGGAAGTTTTGGAAAGCTTTAAAGGTTAATGTTTGAGCTCTGCTAATGTCTCTGCCATGAAGCATAATTTTATTACTCAACATGTGGAAGTAACAAAAATCAAGTGATGAAAATGTAAATTAAAAAATGAAATGATAATTTATCAGGTAATTTGATTAATTTAAAGCTGATTTTACTAAAACAGTCATGATGTGATGAAACAGATCGACATCATTTTACCTCTTATTCGTCATCATCAACGATTGCTGTAAATGATAAATATCAACACTATTTGAAATAAAATATCAAGTTAATCAAATCAATTGGCATCTGCTTTTCAATTCACATACATTTCTATTTTTATTACTTTTTTTCTGTTGCTCCCACCTCTCATACTTGTGAAGCCAAACAGCAGACTGAGGGCAGGAAAGACCTTCAGAACCTCTGGGTAAAAACATCAGAGTCAAACTATCAAACTGAATTGAAACATCAATTTAAGTTTCAGATTTACATCAAAAAATTAAATGTGAACGCTGGGACCTGAGACCTAAACACAGGGACCTGAGACGTGAACACTGGGATCTGAGAGTCAGATGAAGAACAGAGAGGAGGTTGCAGGAAGTGACACATTCTGCTGGCTCAGACTTTTGTCAGGGAAATTAAACAAATTAAAATTAAATTAATATGAGAGACTTACTGATGACTTTGCCCAGTGTCAAGGCTCTGATTAAGATCAGCTCTGCATCAGATGACATGGTGTACTTCCTGTGGATGTCCTGGTCGATCTGGCGAAATAGAAGTAATCAAGGAAAAAGCTGGTTACAAGAAATCTAAACATCAGCAGCAGCAGCAACAGCAGCAGACACTGTGACACACTGTGACACACAAAAAACTGTTTTCTTGACAAATTCACGCAAACTACCATTAGCCTACAAAGATCTTAGAAGTGCTTCCACAACTGCTCTGACGTGCTGACTCAGATACTCTTCTCGATGCAGACCAGGAAATCTAACGCTGAACTGAAGACCTGTGACAAACCAAACGTTTCTTCAGTTATTGTTTACATTCTCATCTGTTTTAGCTCTCTAGCATCACTCTGTATTCTTCATTAGGTCCATGTAGAACTAATGAATTTGAAATGCCTGGGGTGGAAAAATTTAGAGATGATTTCTCTGCTGATTTTACTGCAGACATTTTTAATATTTTATTTCATTATTTAGTTTCACAGCTGATTTTACTAAAACAGTCATGATGTGATGAAAACAGATCGACATCATTTTACCTCTTTTTCGTCATTATCAACGATTGCTGTAAATGATAAATATCAACACTATTTGAAATAAAATATCAAGTTAATCAAATCAATTGGCATTTAGTCTGCTTTTCAATTCACATACATTTCTATTTTTATTACTTTTTTTTCTGTTGCTCCCACCTCTCATACTTGTGGAGCCAAACAGCAGACTGAGGGCAGGAAAGAATCACTCTGCAGGTGTTTTGCTCACTGGCAGGGGATTTGGTTCATGTTCATATATTGTGATAAAATTTTCAGGTCCCATTCTTGTCATCATCATATCTCAATAACACTTTGAGGGAATTTGTTACATCTGGTACAACTTTCACGTGGACTCAAAGATGAACTGATAAGATTCTGGTGGTCAAAAGTAAAAGGTCACTGTGACCTCACAAAACATTTTTGTCAATAACTCAAGAATTCACATGCTAATTAACCCTGGACCTGTTAAAGGAAGCATAAAACTGTAAGGCGGTAATTCTAGTTTCCTCAATATCAACATTGAAAATATCTGAAAAATGAATTGCCAACATTTTTCTGTTTTTCTTTTTCTGTTACAAAATCTGTATGGCAATGAACCTACGATACGAGATTTGCTCAGGCAAATATAAATCAGATGACTACTCACCTGTACATACAGGTCTTTGCGCTCATGATGGATTCTGATGTGGTGCAGCCGTCCATCTGCCAGGCTGCTGAGGATGGGAATGAACATGTCTGGCTTCCTGTGTGTCTGCAGGTGATACCAGATCTGCAGACTTCCTGCACACAAGATCACACAGACAGCATGAACCTGCTGCTGGTCCACAAACATCTGAGAGTCTCAGGAGGGTTTAAGTCTGAGTTTGTTTTTCTAGATTGCTTTTTCAAAATCTTTGCTTTTTAATTAACAGTTGACGGTGAAGATGCATATGAAAAAAATGGGGACTGTGGACATTTCTTCTATGTGGCCATGACCACTCAGCTATCAGAAGAGTCCATGTCTGTGTTGTTGAATGTTGTCAATTTCATCCGAGACAAGCGTCAGTTCTTCTTAATCTGTCTTCAAAAGTTCAACAAAGAGAAAATGTGCAGCCACAGCAGCTGCAGAATAAATACGGGCAATGTTTGAAATGACTAGTCATGATAACAGTATTTCCAATACATGATGTATATCTCACTATAATGTATGAAATTATTTCTTAAATCAATAAAAAAAAAAGTCATATAATCAATACTTTTCACACAGGTTGATCATGATAATACTGAATTATCACTTGGCCCTGAACCACATGAATCCATTGTGGTTCTATTTATCATATACTATATATCATATACAGTATTTATCAATGTTACAAACAACCGAATGCTGGGAAATGTGAGACAGACTAGTTCTTAATGCAATGAGGAAAAAAAAGTTTCTATATGATTATATAACGTTATTCAAAGTCTGGAGTTGTTTCTTTGCTTAAGATTTTGTGACGAACATTAATTAAAATCTAAACTTCATCAGGGAATGAGGAAGAGTGCCTACAGACACTCTGGTTGACATCTGATTGTATATTTAGAGTTTCAGATGTATGGCAGTACTAAAGTCAATCTGATGCTGATCACTTGTGTTCAGTGTCATACACAATACAGTGTGTGTACCATTGCGAGCCAGGATGATAGCCATGTACTGCTGGCTGAAGGTGCTGACGGTCAGCAGCATGGCCGGACTGTGGGAGGTGATGAAACTGAACGCCACGTCCTCTCTGGACCTGCTGCTGCTTTCTCTGGAAACACTGGATGCCTGAGAGCTTCTGTTTTGCATCACTGAGAGGGGCTCCTGGAAGGTGAAGGTGACCGAGGACTCTGTGTCGAAGGACACTGACACTTCTGTACACAAGCACAGAGAACACCTTTATATATCAGGATTCATACTGAAAGGTGCAGTATGTGTTACACCCCAACAGAACAAGCAACACACTGGTGATGTCTCTATAGAGTGGAGCTGTCTTGAAGGTGGTGCTGGAGGAAAGGTCACATGGCATGTACATGCTTTCTTCTCTGGAGGCAGGACTGGGATCAGGACACTCAGACCATTAGATTGTGGAAATTTTGACCCAGTCATGGAAGAAAGGTCAGAAGGACTCATAAAAACTCTTACTATATTTGTATGTACCCAATTACATTAAATTTACCTGGTGTAGCGTACATACCTGGCCTGGCATCAGACACAAGCTGTTAAAGAAGTTGATTGTAAGGACATGCAGAGTTATAGATACAAAATTGACACTTTGTTACTCTGCCCACCATCAAACTATCAAATTGATAGGAAACAGAGACAAATGACCCTTCTCTTACAAACAGACCATGCTGTTAGCATGTCAGAGGGATGCACAATCAGATAATGTGTCAATGGGTCAGCTCCAGAGGATAAACGAATGAACATCAGGCAAACTGAAGAGCATAGGCAAAATCTCCAGTTTGTAACAATGGGAATCTGTCTATTGATATTTGTTTGTTTGTTATTTTTGAAAAGTAACATCAAAAGGACTGATTATCACTAAAGTGTGAATCCTGGCCTCTCAGTGCCATGCATGAATATACACGCACACAACACACACACACACACACACACACACACACACACACACACACACACACACACACACACAAAACTCTCTTCCTCTGTCCCTCTAAGATAACCAGGTCATTAACTACAACTCACATTCCAATCCTGAGTAGTGACCAGCGCAAGACTCTTCACAGACACAGATCTGAGGAAAAATATATAACTAGAAAATTCCCGGGAAATTTTGAGTGCCACGGGGGCTACTGCCAGTAGATGATTTATTTCCAGTGTTCAAAAGTCACCCTGTTCATATTCTGGTTTTGAGAAATGTCTTGATATAAAAGACTCTGATATAAAACAATGTCACATCCCTCCATCATGTATTATGTGGGAAATATCTCATATTGTGTGTTGTTTTTTTAAATAAAACAAGAGGCAACATGTCTTCAAACTGGCATTTAAAGGGTTAAAATCCTGAAAACTAATAAACATTTGGTAGGTTTGAACAGAACTGAAGTGGTTTAAGAGATGTATGCAAAAAAAAGCAGAAAAAAAAATATATATGATGATTTTATAGCATTTTCTTTGTGTGTCCTTTTTTGGACGCGAGGAACCCCAGAGGGTACAAAATGTGTTACCAGTGTATGATAGACCTGTAACAGTAACTGACATTAGATTTTTAAAAAAATGTCAAAAAAGACACTTTCTTGCAGAAATCCATACCTTCAGCTGTAACACACTCCTCCTTGAACCATCACCTTACCGTGATGGAGGAGTTTGAGAGCCCTAATGACCCTAGGAGCTATGTTGTCGGGGGCATTTTGCCCCTGGTAGGGTCTCCCAAGGCAGATTGGTCCCAGGTGAAGGGCCAGACAAAGAACGGTTCAGAAGACCCCAACGAACAGTACAAACAAGAACCCGAGTACCCGGCCCGGAGGGTTACCGGGTCCCCGCTCTGGAGCCAGGCCTGGGATTGGTGCCCGTGGGCGAGCGCCTGGTGGCCGGGCCTTGGCCCATGCCCGAACCGGTTACATGGGTTCGTCTCGATGTGGGCTCACCACCTGCAGGAAGAGTCAACGGTGCAATGTGGATTGGGCAGCAGACCAAGGGGGGGCCTTGGCGGTCCAATCCTCGGTTACGGAAACTGGTTCTCGGAACATGGAACGTCACCTCTCTGGCGGGGAAGGAGCAGGAGCTTGTGGAAGAGGTCTCACCTCCACACATAGCGTCAGCTCCGGAACCCAAGTCCTTGAGAGGGGCTGGTCTTTCCTCTTTGCTGGAGTTGCTCCAGGTGAAGGCAGAGAGCCAGGGTGGGCTTTTTGGTGGCCCCCAGACTCTCTGCCTGTGTGTTGAGGTTCACCCCAGTGGACGAAAGGGTTGCGTCCCTGCGCCTTCGGGTTGGGGATCGGGTTCTGACAGTTGTCGGTGCCTATGCACTGAACAGCAGTTCAGATTACCCTTTTTGGAGTCCTTGGGACTGGTGCTGGAAAGTGCCCCAAAAGGGGACTCCATTGTCCTATTGGGAGACTTCAACGCTCACGTGGGCAATGACAGCGTGACCTGGAGGGGTGTGGTGGGGAGGAACGGCCTGCCCGATCTGAACCCGAGCGGCGTTCAGTTATTGGACTTCTGTTGCGAGCTGCGGCCACAAGGTAGCTGGGGCCAGTCGTGGCGGTAACCCCTGTACCCGCTGGTTGACACCAGAGGTGGGGGAAGCCGTCAGACTGAAGAAGGAGGCCTAAAGGGTGTGGTTAGCCTGTGGGTCTCCGGAATCAGCTGACTGGTACCGGCGGGCCAAGTGGAGTGCAGCCGCGGCAGTTACTGAGGCAAAAAATCGGCCGTGGGAGGAGTTCGGTGAGACTATGGAGGAAGACTATCGATGAGCTCCAAAGAGGTTCTGGCAAACTGTCTGGCGCCTCGGGGGGGGGGGGCAATTCACTCACATTGTTTACGGTGGGGGAGCTGAGGATATAGTCGGACGGTGGAAGGAATACTTTGAGGACCTCCTCAATCCCACCAACACATATTCCGTGGAGGAAACAGAGTCAAGAGACCTGGGATGATTTAATCTCCTGGGCAGAAGTCGCCGAGGTAGTGAAACAACTGCTTGGTGGTGGAGCCCCGGGGGTTGATGAGATCCTCCCTGGGTATCTCAAGGCTCTGGATGTTGTAGGACTGTCTTGGTTGACACGCCTCTGCAACATTGCGTGGACATCGGAGGCAGTGCCTCTGGAGTGGCAAACCGGGGTGGTGGTCCCCATCTTTAAGAAGGGTGACCAGAGGGTGTGTTCGACCTACCGGGGAATTACACTCCTCAGCCTCCCTGGTAAGGTCTATGCCAGGGTACTGGAAAAAGAGGGTTCGGTCGAAACTCAGATCGAGGAGGAGCAATGTGGTTTTCGTCCTGGGCGTGGAACTGTGGACCAGCTCTATACCCTCGCTAGGTTGCTGGAGGGGGCATGGAAGTTTGCTAATCCAGTCCACATGTGTTTTGTGGATTTGGAGAAAGCTTACGACCGTGTCCCCAGGGGCTCCCTTTGGGGGGTGCTCCGGGAGTATGGGGTGGATGCCCCTTGTTAGCGGCAAATCCCTGTACCAAAGGAGTGTGAGTCTGGTTTGCATAGACGGCAGTAAGTCGGACCTGTTGACCGGTTAGACTCCACCAGGGCTGCCCTTTGTCACCGGTTCTGTTCATAACTTTTATGGACAGAATTTCTAGGCGCAGTCGGGTGGACGGGTTTGGGTTCGGTGGCGGGAGGATTTCGTCTCTGCTTTTTGCGGATGATGTGGTCCTCTTAGCTTCATCAAGCACCGACCTTCAGCTCTCGCTTGGGCGGTTTGCAGCCGAGTGTGAAGCGGCTGGGATGAAGATCAGCACCTCCAAGTCTGAGGCCATGGTTCTCAGCCAGAAACGGTGGATTGCCCACTCCAGGTCGGGGGGAAGGCCCTGCCATAGGTGGAGGAGTTTAAGTATCTCGGGATCCTGTTCACGAGTGAGGGTAGGAATGAACAGGAGATCGACAGGCGGATTGGGGCGGCGTCAGCAGTAATGCGGGCGCTGAATTGGTCCGTTGTGGGGAAGAGGGAGCTAAGCCGGAAGAAGAAGCTCTCAATTTACCGGTCGATCTACGTTCCAATCCTCACCTATAGTCATGAGGCAGCAATACCTGTCTCACTCTCATTGACACCTAATGTAATTGTCTTTTTTTTTCAAAAAAATCTCACTCTGTCTTTGCACTGAGCTTACTGACTCATTTTAAGGAATATCTGAATAAAATAGAGACTGCAGGAAACTTCTGGCTTCAGTTTTGTCACGGTCTTTTCAGCTTTTGAAAAGAAGTAAAGGTTTTCTCATAATTTGCAATTGTTTGAAGCCATGTAGAAGCCAAATTCTGGGCAGATTTTCACATTGCCATGGCAACGTGCCTGACCTGTGTGGGTGTGTGCGTGCCTAGCAACCAGATAACCAACTCTCGAACCTCCGCTAGCTTTACATTAGCCGCATGTTAGGTCTTAAATTACATTTAGTTAGGTCTTAAATATGTAAGTCCATTTACTGCTTCCTTCGTTGCTTCGTTTTTTTTGTTTTGTTAAATGAGTGAATGAAGTTGTGACGGTCTCCGCTGAGAAGCTACTAGCCCTCTCTCGCTGTCACTTCTAGTCGCGTTGCTCTCCTCCCCAGTAATGTTAAATTTAGCACTGAAAAAAACATAATAGTGGTAATTTAAATAGCGGTTCATGGGATTTATTAACCCTCAGGGGTCCCTCTGTCCTTTTTGGACATTTTCTTCACTTTTCTTTTTTGATTTGGTGATCATTTTGGCTGTGTTACAGCTGAAGGTATGGATTTCTGCAAGAAATTGTCTTTTTTGACATATTTTTAAAATCTAATGTCAGTAACTGTTACAGGTCTATTATACACTGGTAAAAAATTTTGTACCCTTATCTAAAATCGCTGCATAGGCCACATTTTTGGCACCACAGACAAACATTTTATATGACTCCGATCAGCAAAGTCTCCTCTCTGACAAAATCTAAACATTCATGTGATAACAGTTATGATATTTCACTGACAAGCCTTAGTTCCAGAGGTATATTTCAACTGCATCTCTGCCCCACTCAGTAAACCCTAACCACTTAAAATCACCAGGGCAACCTTTGAGTGCAGGAAAGGGGCTACACAGGTGAATCAAATGACCTTATTAGAGACTCCTCTCATATCTGTGGTGTTTATCAACCACTTTACTGACATTTCTGTTGAAGTCCAGCTACAAACACTAAATACAGACAATGATTTACACACATTTCAACTGTTAATCCTGGAAATATGTTCCAGTCCAGTTTTAATCAGGAAATATTTGGCAGTTAATTTTAGTTTGTCATTCTAACTGACTCCACATCACAGTATGAGGTAAATCAGCACTATTTAATGTCTTCCAGCCGCACACAAGTGATGCTTGTTAACAGTCTGATTGATTTCTATATGGTTTACAAGAGTGCCACACACAGCCAGATTCATATGGACACAAATGGACACATAGACTGGGTTGATGTCGAAATATAACAATATTTAATCATCAAATATAAGTCGTAGAATTAGTGATAATTAGCTGTATAGCCACAGTGTATAGCCATAACCTATTCTCTCCCACCATTGCCAACTCATCAAACAGTTCATTTCATTATTAAGTTCATCTTTATGATTATTATACATTGCATTTACTCTGTAGATAGTAGTTTAGTTAATAAATGGATGGAGATCCATTGAACTGGGAAGTCGTGGCTTCTGATATGAGACTGATCACATTAATCAATGAAATAATTAATTGTTTTCCTTGGCGAGGACTGGTGCCCCCTTTCACTGAGAGCAAATTCTAAATCGTGGTGATCACGCTACACTGGTCACGGATAATAAAACAATAGAAAAAAACGAATCGGACTTCCGGTTTGACGAACTAGGCGATGGCAGCATAGGAAAGTTGCTCCCGACATTTCGAAGTAAAAATTGCCCAAAAAAAGTTTTAAAAAACGTGAGTACAGTTGAATGTAGGACTGTGGGTTTCGAGAATGCTTAAATATCAGTCGAAAAAGTTCATGCAGTCGGAGTTAATTGAGAGAGACGAAGTTAGCCAGGAGCTCCAGGCTAGCAACGAAATGGAGGATACGGACTCGGACCACGGCAAGGAGCAGGCGGAAGAAGCAGGTCTGGGCCTTATACTGGAAGAACTAAGGGAGTTTAGAAAGGACAACAGTCAGCAGCTGAAAGAGATCCGTGAAGAAATTATTTTTTTTCAATATAGTACACTAAATGTAAGCAATTAAAATAGCAACTTATAATGTTAACGGTCTAGTTAACCCTATCAAAAGAAGTAAGATTTTAACAAAACTGAAAAGAGACAAAGTTGAGGTGGTGTTTTTGCAAGAAACCCATCTTTCAGACACAGAGCACGCTAAACTAAGAAGAATGGGTTTTAAGTATCAGTTCTCATCATCATATGCAAATGGTCATAGGAGAGGGGTGGCAATATTAATTTCCAGTAAAATTTGTTTTGAGTCCCTATTTGAAAAGAAGGACACTGAAGGAAGATATGTCTTTTTGAGAGGGAACTTAAATGGCTCATTGATAACTTTGCTGAATATATAGGCTCTCCCTAATTCAGATTGGAGTTTTTTTAGTCAAATATTTGAAGTGATTATAGCAGAATCTCAAGGTGTTTTAATTTGTGGAGGGGATCTCAATATTAGATTATGCCCTAAACTTGATTCATCAAAAATACAGGTAACCCAGCCCAGTCACCTGAACAAAAGGATCAATTCGGCAATAAAGGATATTGGTTTAGTTGATGTGTGGAGAGAATTAAATCCCCTAAAGGGAGACTATACATATTTTTCTAATCCAAACTTGTTGTATTCAAGGATTGACTACTTTTTAATGTTTGGTAAAGATTTACACAGGGTTGGTGACTGCAGCATGGGGATTATGGACCTTTCGGACCATAGCCCTCTGTATTTAAAACTAAATCTCGAACAATCCCGGAGAAACACCTTATGGAGATTAAACATACACATATTGAATCATATGAAGGACCAAATTAAGAAGGATATTACCGACTTTTTGGAACAGAATGATAATGGTGAGGTCACACCTCCGATATTGGGGGATGCATGTAAAGCAGTGATGAGGGGTAAGATAATTGGATACAGTTCCCACTTAAAAAGAGCTAGGCTAAAAGAACTAAACCAGCTCCAAACAGAATTGAAACAATTAGAACAAAAACATAAAGACACAAATGACAAGAAAATTAAAGAAGCACTTAGGAAGAAAAAGAATGAAATAGATGAGATCTATACAAGAGATATACAAAAAAAGTTAATATTTACAAAACAGAAGTATTATGAAGGAGGAGGGAAAGCCAGAAAATTGTTGGTTTATAGGCTGAAAAAGCAACAGGCAGAGAATTCAATCCATAAAATTAAAAATCCGATGACTAATTTAATAAACTATAAATTGGAAGAGATACAGAATAGCTTTGAAACATATTTTCAAAGACTATACTCTCAACCCCAGGTTGATAGAGGGAAAATGGAAGAATTTTTTGAGAAAATTAATCTTCCTAAATTGACAGGTGAGCAGAGTAACCAACTTGCAATAGAAATTACAGAGAAAGAAATAAGAGCAGCCATAGCCCATCTTAAATCAGGGAAAGCCCCTGGCCCTGATGGGTTTCCTTCAGAGTGGTACAGGATGATGGGGGATTCATTGATCCCTATGTTGCAGTCCAACTTTAATTGGGTCCTTAAAAGGAATGAAATACCCCCCTCCTGGAGGGAAGCAGTAATTTCACTTATTCCAAAAGAGGGGAAGGATAGAACTGAATGCGGTAACTACAGACCGGTTAGCGTGTTAAATCAGGACTATAAGATCTTTACATATATACTGGCCAAACGAATAGAAGGACTGTTACCACAAATCATTAGCCTTGACCAGACGGGTTTTATTCGTCAGAGGCAAACCCAAGATAATATCAGACGGACTCTACATGTAATAAGTCATAATAGAACAGGATTTAGAAGCGGTATTAGTAGGACTAGACGCAGAAAAGGCGTTTGATTGTGTAAATTGATCTTTTTTGTTTAGAGTCCTAGATGCGTTTGGGTTTCACAACTCCTTTATTAAGACAATTGTCATGGTGGATGGAAGTCAGGACCCACGATGCAGATAAGACACTGAATGGGTGCAGGAAACACAGGTGTTTATTACACAAAAAAAAGGTAGGAGCGGCTGGAGCGGGGCAGGGGTTGCTGGATCTTGGGAGGGTAGCTGGGCTGCTGGGGCTTGGAAGGGTAGCTGGGCTGCTGGAGCTACGGCCGGAGGGCAAAGGTCACTGCTGTGGACAGGCTTTAACTGGGAAACATGAAAAGTGGGGTGGATACGGAGGGATTTGGGGAGCTCAAGGCGGACAGCAGAGGGATTGATTATCCTTACAATCTTGAATGGACCAAGGTAACGGGGAGACAGCTTCCGGGAATCAGTCTTGAGTGGAATATTTCTAGAAGAAAGCCAAACTGACTGACCTGCGTGATATTGGGGAGCTGGGACATGGTGTTGGTCAGCTGCTTGTTTATTCTTGGCAGGGGTTTGGAGGAGAATGGCTCGGGTCTTCTTCCAGATGTTCTGGCAACGACGGAGATGATGCTGGATAGAGGGAACCGAAAGCTCCTCTTCTAGAGAGGGAAACAGAGGAGGTTGATATCCAAGGGAAGCTTCAAAAGGTGACATACCTGAGGCAGAGCTGACAAGGGAATTGTGAGCGTATTCAATCCATGGGAGGAATGAGGTCCAAGCAGAGGGGTTGGATGCAGTGATACAGCGAAGAGAGGTCTCTAAATCTTGGTTTGCCCGTTCTGTTTGTCCATTGGTCTGGGGGTGATAACCAGAGGTTAAACTGACAGTGGCACCCAGGCCCCGACAGAAAGCTTGCCATACCTGTGATGTGAACTGGGGCCCTCGGTCAGAAACAATGTCTGTAGGAATACCATGCAGGCGAAAAACGTGGGTGGTAAGTAATTCTGCAGTCTCCTTAGCTGAGGGCAGTTTGGGGATGGCAATGAAGTGTGCAGCCTTGGAGAAGCGGTCAACTATAGTAAGTATAGTGGTATTACCTTGGGAAGCTGGGAGGCCCGTGACAAAGTCAACAGCGATGTGGGACCATGGGCGACCAGGAACAGGTAGTGGACGGAGCAGGCCAGCAGGGGGTGAGTGGGCTGCTTTGCCACGGGCACAGACGGAGCAGGCCTGGACATAGGCTCGGGTGTCCCTATCCATTGTTGGCCACCAGAAATGGCGCTTGAGGAGGGATAGAGTTCGGTTGATTCCCGGATGACAGGAGAATTTACTGGCATGCACCCATTGAAGAGCGGAAGACCGGACAGAATCAGGGACGAATAGACGGTTAAGGGGGCCTCCACCTGGGTCCGGTTGAGTGCGTTGTGCTTCTTGAATCAGGGACTCAATCCCCCAGGTAATGGGAGCCACCACCTGGGAGGCTGGCAGGATGTTCTCAGGTTCCGTGGGGGTCTCCTCAGCGCTAAACTGCCGAGACAGGGTATCAGGCTTAACGTTACGGGAGCCAGGACGGTAAGTTAATGTGAAGTCAAAATGGCTGAAGAAGAGGGACCAGCGGGCCTGTCGGGAGTTGAGACGCTTAGCTGACTGGATGTAGGCCAGGTTTTTGTGGTCAGTCCAGACCACAAACGGCAGTTTGGATCCCTCTAGCCAATGTCGCCATTCTTCCAGTGCCATTTTCACTGCCAGCAACTCCCGATTCCCCGCATCGTAGTTCCTCTCTGCAGGGGTCAACCGTCTGGAAAAATAGGCACAGGGGTGGAGCTTACTGTCCGGCTCTCGTCTCTGGGACAAAACTGCCCCAACGCCAGTCTCCGATGCATCCACCTCGACAATGAATTGCAGTGCGGGATTTGGAAGGACCAGAACGGGTGCTGAGGTGAACAGCTGTTTCAGCTTGGAGAAGGCCAAGTCCGCTTTGGGGGTCCAACAGAACTGTACAGAAGGGGAGGTAAAGCAAGTTAGAGGAGCAACCACACGGCTGTAATCCCGGATGAATCGTCTATAGAAATTTGCAAACCCCAAAAACCTCTGAAGCTGCTTCCTGTTCTCTGGAACTGGCCACTCTGCCACCGCTCTCACCTTCTCTGGATCAGTCCTACGTTGTCCCTCCTCAATAATGAAGCCTAAAAAACTGACCTTCTTGGCATGAAAGTCACACTTCTCCGCCTTGACGAATAACTTGTTCTCCAACAGCCTTTGCAAAACAAGACGGACGTGATCCTGGTGTTCCTCTAGGGACTGAGAAAAAATGAGAATGTCATCCAAATAGACATACACAAATTGATTCAGAAAGTCTCTCAGAACATCATTAATGAGGGCTTGAAATACGGCTGGGGCGTTGGTAAGGCCGAAAGGCATTACTAAATACTCGAAGTGCCCTAAAGGGGTGTTAAAAGCCGTCTTCCACTCGTCCCCCTCCTTAATTCTCACCAAATGATAGGCGTTACGGAGATCCAGCTTAGAGAAAACAGTGGCTCCTTCCTAACCTTCCTCAGGAAGAAGTTGAGGAGAGCCCTGGACGGGGGTGCAGACGGGAGAGGCAGATGCAGTTTGTGGCTGGAAAACAGGGGGCTGAACCGACTTATCTCGACGGTGGGAGCGTAAGCGGTTATCAATCCTGTTGGCCAAAGAAATTAGAGACTCCAAGTTGGTGGGCTCCTCCCTAGAAATTAGCTCATCCTTCATTTGGCTATTTAAACCCTTCTTAAAAGCAGTCTTTAAGGTCTCCTCAGTCCAATCCACCTCAGCAGCCAGTGTCCAGAACTCAATGGTGTAGTCAGAAACAGGGCGTTGTCCCTGAGAGAGAGTCATTAGACGCATGGATGCATCACACTGGTAATCGGGGTGGTCAAAAACTCCTCTAAATTCATTTAAAAAAATCTTCAAAACTGATGCTATCGAATGTGCGACAAGAGAACCTGGCTTCCGCCCAAGCCAAAGCTCTGCCTCCTAACAGTCCACAGATGTATTGAATCTTGGAGGTGTCTGACGTAAATGACCTAGGTTTTAACTGAAAAACAGAGCGGCACTGGAACAAAAATCCCCGACAAAGATTTGGCTGACCTGAGTATGGATCTGGATCTGTGGCTCTGGAATCTTGCAGCATAGGAGTGGCCGGAGGAGGTGGAACAGCAGCAGCAGGAGGAGCAGATGAAGTGGAGGAGGCTGACGACGGAGCGGACAGTAGAGCTGCAACATGTGCAGTTAGTTCCGAGACTTGACGGGATAGAGCTCGACTGTGCTCAAACAGGGCGCAGATACTCTGCTCGTGCTGACCAATAATTACTCCCTGATGGCCAACTGCTCGCTGGACTGGGTGCAATTCAGAGCTAGTGTCTGCGGGGTCCATTTCATGGCCAGATTGTTCTGTCATGGTGGATGGAAGTCAGGACCCACGATGCAGATAAGACACTGAATGGGTGCAGGAAACACAGGTGTTTATTACACAAAAAAAAAGTTGTTCAATATTGTTGACTTTCTGGCAGGAGGTCCACAACATTTTTTCAAAAAGTATTTCAGACAGACATTACTTTTGAGTTTGTATCATTATATTTAGGGGTTTTACCATCGGAAAATGTCTCCTCTGATGACAAATACTTATTTCAGATTCTAAGTGCCGCTTCTAGAAAAGCTATAACAAGGAAGTGGCTAAAATTAGAAAAACCTACAGTAGACGAGTGGTTCGACATCATTTATAACATTTTTAAGATGGAAAGAATTACTTTTGCTATAAGACTAAAAAAGAGTCTGTTTTTGAAAAGATGGGATAGATGGATTAGATATGTCACTCCGATCCGTCCATCGTTTGTCTAGTACCAGGTCTTATATCCATTTTCTTTTTTTATCTAGGCTTTTCCTATTCAACCCTTATGCATCAGTATTTTGATTTCTTTTTTTTCTATAGTATAGCAGATGTGCACCCCAGCATTCTTGTTCTAAGCCTAAGGAGTTAAGTTCTCAATTTTTGTATTTTAATAATTTCATCTTTCATGTGATGAGGGAGGTCCAATCATCCCTATCTGTATGGTCAGTGGAATCGTGGATGTATTATTGTGCAATTCAGTTGTAATTTACAGATGAATGGATGAGACCAGTGAATTGATATGTGAATGAACATGTAAACCATGAAAATCACAACAAAAACAGAATTGAAAAAAAAAGAAGAAAAAAACAATCATCTACTCATGGTTGTCAACATCTGCAAGCTTTGACCTTTGACCCCTAAAATCAGTTAATCCTTTAGTCTTAGTGAATGTTTGTGCCAAATTTGAAGAAATTCCATCAAGGCATTACTGAGATAAGTCTCAAGCAGCGGTAACATCAAGTTCTCTGGTTCCTGTGAAAATCATCATTTCATTTCAATATATCATAGACACCAAGGAGTTCAGTTTTAAAGGGCTTTGAACCCACATGTGAGATCCATCCATTACTGTCACATCACACATTAAATAATCTGATAATATCACAACTCTACTTAAAAATTCATTCATTTTCTACCGCTTATCCTCTAGTAGGGTCGCGGGGGGGCTGGAGCCTATCCCAGCATCTTTTCGGGCGAGAGGCGGGTGTCACACCGTGGTGAGGTTGTCTTGTCTTGGGTTTGTTTTGTCCTGTCATTTCCTGTTTTATTTTGAAAAATAATTCTCCTCTCGTTTCAGGTCACTTGCCCTTCCTCATGTGTCTCAGTCTGATTGCCCTAAGTGTTTCCACCTGTTCCCTATTTCCCTCCATGTGTTTAAATTGTCTGTGTTCCCCTTGTCTTGTGCCAGAGTGTCTTCGTCCTTGTCCTGCACCAGAGCCTTGATCCATGTTCACAGCCATCGCCATAGTAATCCGTATTCTCCTCGTGACGAGTGATTTTTTGTTTGTAAATTTGCCAATAGCTAAAGTTCATAGCCCTTTGTTTTTCCTCATTAACGAGTGATTTTTTGTTTGTTAATTCTTTCCATAGTTTAGAGTTCTAGCCCTTTGTTTTTCCTCATTAACGAGTGATTTTTTGTTTGTTAATTCTTTCCATAGTTTTGAGTTCTAGTCCTTTGTTTTTCCTCATTAACGAGTGATTTTTTGTTTGTTAATTCTTTCCATAGTTTAGAGTTCTAGTCCTTTTGGTTTATCCTCTTTAAGAGTGAATTTTTGTTTGTTAATTATTTCCATAGTTTAGATTTCTAGTCCTTTTGATTTTTCCTCGCTAAGAGTGATTTTTTGTTTGTTTGTTCTTCCATAGATTTGATTCATAGCCCTTCGGTTTTCCTCCATTCGGAGTGTTCTGAGTTTCTCGATTTGTTTCTTTTGATTAGAGTTTTTTCCTCCTCCTGGAGAGGTTTTGTTTCTCTGTTTTCAGAGTTAGTGTCTAGGATTTTATAGCCATTTGGTTATCACTCTGTCTGAGTTCTCAGGAGAATTCAATAAAAGCATCTTGTTATTCTAAATCTCTGCATCTGAGTCCTGCTTTGAGTCTCGGCTTGACAGTACACTCTGGCCAGAATGGACTCAGCAGAGACTGACCAGATAACGGCCGCGCTTCGCGCTCAGGAGACCCGACTCTCCCGCCAGGAGGAATTTCAGATGGCTATGGTCACGCAGTTGGGTCAACTATCATCCCAAGTGCAGGATCTGCTTGGACACCTACAGCAGACCCACAACCCACCAAGTGCGCCGGAGCCTCCAGTCACGGCGGTTGCTCCGGTTCAGGCGGTACCCATTGCCGGAGCAGGGATCAGGCTGGCACCCCCGGAACGCTTTTCTGGGGAACCAGGATTTTGTAAGGCATTTCTCATTGACTGTTCCATTCATTTTGAACATTCCCCCCTTGCATTTACCACAGATCGGTCGAAGATTGCTTTCATGGTGTCTCACCTTACTGGAAGAGCGAGAGCATGGGCCACAGCGGAGTGGGGGCGTGATTCTCCACTTTGCCACTCACTTCCAGAGTTTCAAGCCGCTCTTCAGAAGACCTTTGATCCGGTGTCAACGGACAGAGAGAAAGCTAGGGAATTGAGTGGGTTGAGGCAGGGTAACAACTCAGCATGCGACTACGCCATTCGCTTCCGCACCCTGGCAACGGAGAGCGGATGGAACTCCACAGCCCTCTATGATGTTTTCCTGAAAGGACTGTCGGCTCCCATACGGGAGCTACTGGTGCCCCTGGACCTGCCTGCGGACCTGGATTCCCTCATCGCCCTAGCCATCCGGACAGATAACCGGATCCAAGAACTTCATCAGCATCGAAAGGGCCGACCATCGTCGGAGAGGTACCGGCAACCGCTGGTTCTGGGTGGGCAGGAAGCCCGAGGTCCGACTCTCGAACATCCTCATCCCTTACCCACGGCAGGAGAGGCGGAACCCATGCAGTTGGGCCGGACCCAGCTCACCCCGGCGGAACGACAACGTCGTCTCAAGGAGGGGCTTTGCTTCTACTGCGGGGAATCTGGACATCTGGTGGTCGCCTGCCCAGTCAAGGCAGCTCGGGGGGTGAGCCAGTTCTCGACTTCAGATTCTCGTTCACGCAGTTTGACCGCCATAAAGGTAAAACACAACACCACAGTCATGGAAATGAATGTTTTAATTGACTCAGGGGCTGATGAGAGTTTAATGGATTGGGGATTAGCCAAGAAACTGGGATTGAAGACAGAGGCTATCTCACAACCCATCCTGGCAAGGGCCTTAAATGGGAACGCACTGTTCACCATAGCATACGTCACAGAACCCATAGCCATTACCATGGATAACCACAGCGAATTAATGAACTTTTATTTATTTAACTCACCTGCACGCACCCTGGTACTGGGACATCCATGGCTCACTCGCCACAACCCCCATATAGACTGGCCTACGGGCAAGATCTTGGGATGGGGGGAACTCTGTGAGAGAGAGTGTCTGCAGGACAAGACTCAGGGGAAGGCTACCACTGTCATAAATACTGTTTCTGCTCACCCTGTTACAGACTCCCAGTACCCCGATTTGACTTCGGTACCCAACTGTTACCACCACCTCAAGGAGGTTTTTAATAAAGTCAAGGCCACGTCACTTCCACCTCATCGACCATATGACTGCGCCATCGACCTCATCCCCGGGTCCACTATTCCCAAGGGGCGGCTGTACTCTGTATCAGGGCCCGAACGACAGGCCATGAAGGAATACATAGAGTCATCTCTGAAGGCGGGACTCATTCGCCCGTCTTCGTCACCCGCTGGAGCGGGGTTCTTCTTTGTGGATAAGAAAGACGGGTCCTTAAGACCATGTATAGACTACAGCCCCCTCAATGACATTACTATCAAGAACCGCTACCCTTTGCCCCTCATGTCATCTGTGTTTGATCAATTACAACAGGCCAAGATATTTACAAAATTAGACCTTAGAAATGCATACCATCTGGTCAGGATCAGGGAGGGGGACGAATGGAAAACGGGGTTCAACACCCCTAGAGGTCATTATGAATATCTTGTTATGCCGTTCGGGCTCACTAATGCTCCTGCTGTGTTCCAGGCCATGATTAATGATGTACTGAGGGACTTCCTTGACCATTTTGTGTATGTGTATCTTGATGACATTCTCATATACTCACCTGACTTGGACACTCATAGAAAACATGTAGCTACAGTACTACAGAGACTACTGAACCACAGACTTTATGTCAAAGCTGAAAAGAGCGAGTTTCACGCCGATACCATCTCCTTCCTGGGCTTCATCGTAGCCCCTGGAAGGGTGCAGATGGATCCGGCTAAAGTTAGCGCTGTGGTCAAATGGCCCACTCCTGATAGCCGCAAGAAAGTTCAGCAATTCCTTGGTTTTGCTAATTTTTACAGGCGGTTCATCAGAGGCTTCAGCGCAATAGCAGCTCCTTTGCACGCACTCACCTCTTCGAAGGTGCATTTCTCCTGGTCCCCAGAGGCAGGAGCAGCCTTCCAGAAGCTGAAGGCCCGCTTCACCACGGCGCCAATCCTCATCATGCCGGACACACGGCGGCAATTCGTGGTCGAGGTGGATGCATCCAACGAGGGTATAGGGGCCGTCCTCTCACAGCGGTCAGAGCAGGATGGGAAGATGCATCCCTGCGCCTTCCTGTCGCGGCGACTGTCCAGAGCAGAGCGCAACTACGATGTCGGCAACCGGGAGCTGTTGGCGGTTAAGGTGGCGCTGGAGGAGTGGAGACACTGGTTGGAGGGAGCTGAGCAACCGTTCATCGTTTGGACTGACCACAAGAACCTGGAATATATACGCAGGGCCAAGAGACTCAATTCTCGCCAGGCCAGGTGGGCGCTGTTTTTTAACCGCTTTTCTTTTTCTCTTTCTTACAGGCCGGGGTCCCGAAACGTCAAGCCTGACGCCCTGTCACGTCTATACGACCCTGAGCCTGTAGCCAAAGAACCAGAGCCTATCCTCCCACTGACCTGTGTGGTTGGAGCGGTGATTTGGCAGATAGAAAAGGAGGTTAAGCAAGCTAATGGTGAGGCTCCGCCACCTAGTGGGTGCCCCGAGAATCGATTATTTGTCCCTGTCGATTTGCGCCCACAGGTGATTCATTGGGCCCACTCCTCGCTGCTTTCCTGTCATCCGGGAGTTCGGCGGACAGTGTTTGCCATCTCTCGGAGGTTCTGGTAGCCATCCATGGAATCGGAGGTCCGGGAGTACGTCGAGGCTTGTTCGGTCTGTGCGAGGAACAAGATGTCCTCCGGGTCACGTATGGGACTGCTGCAACCACTGCCCATCCCCTCCAGACCATGGGCCGACATATCGCTGGATTTCGTCACGGGGCTCCCGGTCTCTCAAGGTAACACCACAGTCCTCACTGTGGTGGACAGATTCTCTAAGATGGTCAGATTTATTGCCCTGCCTAAACTGCCTTCAGCCAAGGAAACAGCTGAAATTATGATTGACCATGTTTTCAAGATTCACGGGTTTCCCAAGGACATCGTCTCGGACCGGGGGCCCCAGTTCGTGTCACAGTTCTGGAGGGAATTTTGCCGGCTCATCGGAGCTAAGGCCAGTCTAACCTCGGGCTATCACCCGGAGGCTAACGGCCAGACCGAACGCCTTAACCAGCAGTTGGAAACCGGCCTCCGATGTCTAGTGTCCCAGAACCCCTCGACATGGAGCAAACACCTGGTCTGGGTCGAGTACGCCCACAACTCCCTGCCCACGTCTGCCACCGGTTTTTCACCCTTCAAGTGTGTTTATGGTTATGAACCGCCTGTGTTCGCTGCCCAGGAGCTTGAAGTCACGGTCCCATCTGCCCATGCCATGATCCGCCGCTGCCGACGCATCTGGGCTGCTGCACGGCAGGTGCTTATCCGTCAAGGGGACCGGACCAAGAAAGCGGCGGACCGCAAAAGGCGACCCGCACCTGTCTACCAGCCAGGTCAAAGGGTGTGGCTTTCAGCCAAGAATCTTCACCTCCGGGTACCTTCCAAGAAACTGGCACCGCGATTTGTGGGTCCCTTCCCCATTACCAAGGTCATCGGTCCTGCAGCGGTGCGGCTCCGCCTGCCTCGCTCCCTCCGTGTTCACCCCACCTTCCATGTCAGTCAGGTCAAGCCGGCCAAGGAGAGTCCCTTGGTTCCGCCCCTCCCGCCCCCTCCTCCTCCTGAGGTGATAGATGGGGGTCCGGTCTACAAGGTTAAACGGCTGCTGGCTGTTCGCAACAGGGGCCGGGGCAGACAGTACCTGGTGGATTGGGAGGGGTACGGCCCGGAGGAGAGACAGTGGATCCCATCACGGTTCATTGTGGATCGTACCCTTATTGCTGACTTTGACCGCGACCATCCTGGACAGCCTGGACCGTCTGGTAGCCGGTCCTAGGAGGGGGGGTTCTGTCACACCGTGGTGAGGTTGTCTTGTCTTGGGTTTGTTTTGTCCTGTCATTTCCTGTTTTATTTTGAAAAATAATTCTCCTCTCGTTTCAGGTCACTTGCCCTTCCTCATGTGTCTCAGTCTGATTGCCCTAAGTGTTTCCACCTGTTCCCTATTTCCCTCCATGTGTTTAAATTGTCTGTGTTCCCCTTGTCTTGTGCCAGAGTGTCTTCGTCCTTGTCCTGCACCAGAGCCTTGATCCATGTTCACAGCCATCGCCATAGTAATCCGTATTCTCCTCGTGACGAGTGATTTTTTTGTTTGTAAATTTGCCAATAGCTAAAGTTCATAGCCCTTTGTTTTTCCTCATTAACGAGTGATTTTTTTGTTTGTTAATTCTTTCCATAGTTTAGAGTTCTAGCCCTTTGTTTTTCCTCATTAACGAGTGATTTTTTGTTTGTTAATTCTTTCCATAGTTTTGAGTTCTAGTCCTTTGTTTTTCCTCATTAACGAGTGATTTTTTGTTTGTTAATTCTTTCCATAGTTTAGAGTTCTAGTCCTTTTGGTTTATCCTCTTTAAGAGTGAATTTTTGTTTGTTAATTATTTCCATAGTTTAGATTTCTAGTCCTTTTGATTTTTCCTCGCTAAGAGTGATTTTTTGTTTGTTTGTTCTTCCATAGATTTGATTCATAGTCCTTCGGTTTTCCTCCATTCGGAGTGTTCTGAGTTTCTCGATTTGTTTCTTTTGATTAGAGTTTTTTCCTCCTCCTGGAGAGGTTTTGTTTCTCTGTTTTCAGAGTTAGTGTCTAGGATTTTATAGCCATTTGGTTATCACTCTGTCTGAGTTCTCAGGAGAATTCAATAAAAGCATCTTGTTATTCTAAATCTCTGCATCTGAGTCCTGCTTTGAGTCTCGGCTTGACAGCGGGGTACGCCCTGGACAGGTCGCCAGTCCATCGCAGGGCAAAGACATAGACAGACAGACAACCATTCACACTCACAGCCACACCTATGGTCAATCTAGAGTATCCAATTAGCCTAGTCCCTATTTTGCATGTCTTTGGACTGTGGGAGGAAGCCGGAGAACCCACACTTGCACGGGGAGAACATGCAAACTCCACATAGAAAGATCCCACGGCCGAGCCGGGACTCGAACCCGGCTACTTAAAAATAATAATGTAAAATATGACATCAATATGAAAGTGTACTAAACATTTTTCATCCACTTGAATGGATTAAAAATTAAGTGATAAGGCAAGAGGTGTGGGAGCAGCAGATAAAAGTGGCAGTTCAGATGACTGAAAATAAGAAAATAGATGGGGGTTGGAGAATATGACAGGGAGCAAAAGCAGAAGTAGAGAAATGTACAGAGAGAGTAAAATAAACTGGTTACATTTATTGCAGCAGTGATAAATTATGAAATGAAATTAACATCTGAGACCAAATCTGATAGTGAACAGATCCAAATTATAGTTAATTATAGTTAAAGCAGCTGTTGTGGGAGAAAAATGTTTGATTTAAGTCCCAATTTAGTTTCAGTTGTAAGAGTTGTAGCTTTAAATCCTGAAGTTTGCACCACTTAGATATGACAGGGTTGACATGGTAGGAAATAAGAGATGAAGTCAAGAGTCAAGAAGCAGCATGTGTGGGTTGATGCTACTAATACTCTTCTTCCTTCAGTGGAATGCAAGAAGCCTGACTTTAAACACTTTAAACAGTTTATAATCAACAGAAGAGAAACACACAAAATTATTCTGTATGTTTTCAAGAATCCTGGCTAAAGCCTCACTAGGACTTTGTATCATGAGGATGTTCGGCAAGGAGAGATTGTGGAGGTTGAAAGTAGGTCATGTTGGTTAGACAGGGGATTCTCTACAGAGTAGTTGGCATAAGGAGAGAACAGGGATATGAGGTAAACACATGTGGGGAATTTTAATGAGAGTTGATGGATGGAAAGAGCTTAGGGTGTAAATGATGGAAATAAAACAAGGATAGATGCAGCTCAACCTCTGAGCAAGACAGCCCAACACAAACAACATGGAGAATGCATTACTTCACTTTCTGTACCCCTTCATTCATGTTAAGAGCAGAGCGGAAGCTCCAACACTGTCTGAAACAAACACTGTTCGTATTCTTCTGTTACACATTTTATATATATAGTCAAGCTTGTGCTTCATCTGGAGTTATGGCTTTTATTTGAAGATGACTATATCATTTATTTGTGTTATATCATCATTAATTGTGTCAGTCTGGGCAAAGGTTGACCATCACTCACCTTCTTTACAGTTGGGTCCTCCGTAGGCTGACTGCGAGCAGTCACAGGTATAGCCGCTGCTCTTCTCGATACACCTCCCTCTGTTGTGGCAGGGGCTGCTGAAACTGCTGCAGTAACCCGGACACCCAGAGCTCACCCCTGGAGTCATCTTCGCCCTCTCCTCCAGGTCATAGATCACACCATTGACAGTAAGAGTCCTGATGCAGCCCAGGAAGCCTCTCTGCTGGGACGCTGTTGCCCCTGGGATGAAGACCACTATGAAGCTATATTCACTGCATGACACAGCTTCTACTACCACTTATACATGTACATAAACACAGATCAGCCATAACATTATAACCACTGAAAGGTGAAGTGTATAAAATTGATTATCTGGGTGGGGGGGTATATTGGGCAGCAAGTGAACATTGGAAGAAGGTGCCCTGGTCTGATTAATCGCTTTTTTTTTTACAGCATGTGCACGTCTGCGTCCATGCGCGTTGCTTACCTGGGGAAGATATGGCACAAGGATGCACTATGGGAAGAAGGCAGGCCAGCGCAGGTAGTGTAATGCTTAGGGTGATGTTCTGCTGGGAAATCTTGGGTCCTGCCATTCATGTGGATGTTACTTTGACATGTACCACCTACTTAAACATTGTTGCAGACCAAGTACAGTCCTTCATGGAAACGGTATTCCCTAATGGCAGTGGCCTCTTTCAGTGGAATAATGCTCTTGTCACACTGTAACAATGGTTCAGGAATGGTTTGAGGAACACAACAACAATAACAGTTCAAGTTGATGACTTGGCCTCCAAATTCCACAGATCTCAATCCAATTGAGCATCTGTGGGATGTGCTGGACAAACAAATCCCATCCATGGAGGCCCCACATCGCAACTTCCAGGACTTAAAGGATCTGCTGCTAATGTCTTGGTGCAAGATACCACAGCACACCTTCAGAGGTTTGGTGGAGTCCACGCCTAGATGGATCAGAGCTGTTTTGGCAGCAAAATATTAGGCAGGTGGTCATAATGTTATGGCTGATCGGTGTAAAATGTTTAGATTCACACCTTTTATCAAATTAATTTATGTGACTCTTAATCTGTCAAAACAGTTTGATACTTTTATCCCTATAACACGGTATATTTACATGCACCTAAGTGACTAGGTCCTCATAGAAACTGAATATAAATCTGATCTTATCTTAAACCTCTGCTCTGGTTCTCTGTCCTACCTACAAACAGCTGGTTGTTGAGGCGTAAGCAGCAGTGTCCATCAGCTGGAGCCTCCAGGAAGTGGAGAGGAAGCTGGTCAACCTGTAGCGACGCCTCCTTTATGTTACGCTCCACCCTCACGTAGTGCCACTGCCTGTCATTCAGAGGGAGGTGGGACTTCACAGCCAGGACCACCGGACCATTTCCAACGTCAAAGGAGAAAGTCACCACTGAGGGAGCTGGGATATCACACACATGGACACACACACACACACACACACACACACACACAGTGTCCCCAAACAGAAAAAGTCAGAACTCCTACTCAGATATTAATTGTATAAAATAATGTTCTATAGCAGGTATTATGAAGGGGGTAGGTTTGGTTTTACTACTGTGCAAAATTTACAGTAAACCTGCAGTGCAGAAATTTTGTCTCCCACCTCTGGCAGAGGTGGGGAAAAGCAACACTCATGTTTGTCTTTACCTTGGATCACTTTCTCTTTCAGACTGTAATCCTTCATCTACACACACAGAGTTTCTTTTGTATCCGCACCATCAGAAACTTTTCTTGGACGCTTCCTCGGTTTTTCAAGGTGTGTACCTGCTGCTGTAGCTGCTCCATCACTATGGTCGTTCCCCTCTTCAGCTCCGGCAAACCAGTCATTACTGGTTAACGTAAATGCATGTATGTATTGTATGTACTGTTGGGCCAGTGCAGGAAACCAGACACCAGATTTTTTTATTTGTGATTTTTTCGGGCTTTTTCTGCTTTTATTATAGTGACAGTCAGAGAGTGACAGGAAAGTTGAGAGAGAGAGGGGATGACATGCAGCAAAGGGCTGCAGGTCGGATTCGAACCCAGGCCGCTCCAATTAGGACTAAGCCTTAATGGTATGTGCTCTACCAGGTGAACCACTGAGGTGCCCACAGACACCAGATTTAAAACTCTGACATACTGAAGACTACACATACTAAAAGAAGTGGTGTGTGCACTCATTTAGCAAAGTCTTGAATGTCACAGATGTTCATCTATGTAAAAGTGTTAAGTATTATAGTGCACTGGTATATCTCACCTATGATAATATGAGGCACACACACATGTGCACATTTTCAAGTAGATCTCGATTTATCAGTAAACTGTGTGAATGTCGGCATGATTACAGGTTATATGATTTTTGCTTTTGTGCAAATGTTTTATAAATGAGACCTGGACTCCTGCTCTGTACAGGAATCAAACATTATAAGATAGAGAGTAAAATAAATGTTTGCAGTATTTGATGATACTTTCTTCTATATCAAATATTATAATATATATATTCTTTAAGGACTTTTCAGCTGTACATAAGCAGTAAGGAAATTACACTCTGCTGTTGGTGCCCTGTGACAGTGTAATGTGTCATAAGGATCACATCCATCACGGTGTGCATAGCCGACAGCTTTCATGGGAAATTAAACTTCAGCTGTGGCAGCGTTTCCATCTAAGAAAAGCAGAAAAAAATTTCTGTAGTGCTGATAATTTTGAACATGTCCTTCTCTGTCCTGTCTCATATGAGTCTTATTCCAGTCGGTAGGGGTGTGTTGATCATTCACTCACAGCTGAGCTCCACTCGAATGAAGTCTTTATGGCCCAGGTTCTCCAGAAGGACTCCTGATCGAACACTGGTTTTGAAGTAGAAGGAGATGTCGCAGGTGAGCTCGCCTTGTAGAGTGGGGAAGACGAGGGAGGAGGACTCCTGGTAGAAGGAAACTGCATTCCAAATGGACTCTGAAAGAAAATGAAAGGTCAGTGGGAGAGCCGGCTTCCTGCTAGGAGGCTACTTACTAATTGAAAGGCAAAATGTTCAGTGAGACATTAAGAGGTAGTAGTTAACAAAACACACACAAGTCAATTTACTAAAACAACACAAAGTATTTTCATTATAAGTGTCCTTAGTCTTCATATGATACTAAAGTTACAGATGATATTTGAACATGGTTTCTGTCCATCAACATTGAGCCTGAGATTCAAAGTCTCTGCCTGCATCCAGAAGCCCAAAGTGGGGCTGTAACATAGCAGTGGTCACCTACTGTCTCCATAACAACGAAGAGGTCCGATTTGGTAGATGGCCTCCGAGCCCGTTCTGTTGGTGTCTCCGATCACCACATGGCTCACTGGCAGGTGCTCTTTATAGGATAGGACGCCTGAGTCATTGGCCCTGTGATAGAAGAAGAACAGAGAGCTGTCTCACTCCAGAGTCCAGATAAATGAACTCCTCTGTAGAGTAAATGGATGGAAACAGGGTGTGAAATCATGTGAAATCCCAGAGAGAACTGAAGATGAACATACAGTATGCAAAGTGATTCAGAGAATTTTACACCAAGACTGTGACGGAGTCATGATTTGCTTTAATTTAACCAGTTGCTTGAATGAAAATTTCTTGACCATCATAGAAGTCAAGAGTTTTCTGGCTTCAGGCTTTTCTTCCACACTGTGCTGCCTATTGCACATAATAGTTAATATTAATTAATGTCAATGTCTCTCCTGCTTCACCTGCTTGGCCCATAGACTTCAAATTCAAATAAAATATCATAATACAAAGAGAAATAACTAAACTTTTTTCAGTTGGAGGCCCTGTCAACAGATTTTTTAGAGGTCTCTTTTAGAGTAGCAGTCTCTGAGGAAAATGCTGTTTGGGCTGCAGTCCAGGGCTTACAGTACTGTGTGGTCACTAGGACAAAGTGGCAGTGTCATATCCACTTTCAGATGTTTTGGTCACAGTCATCAACTCGGCCATATGCACAATAAGGGAAGTCACAGCAGTTAAGTAATACAGCAGTAACCTGGAAGCCAAGGCTGCTGCTGCTTAGCACAAGTTACATGTTGTATATTCTGGATTAAGGCTGTTGTGTGATGTGAAGCTGTAAATAATATTACCCACAATTAACCACAAGATAAAAAGAAATCATAGTGAGAATACAACATGAACTCTCTACTTCATTGAGGTACAATACGCTAATGTAGATTTTTTCCTGAGGCTGATGCGGATTAAAGATATAAAATTACTTCTGATGTCATTATCAAAGTTTTGTTGTTTTTGTAAATGTTCATTCTGCTTTGAAAGTCTCAGTGCAGCAGTGACAGCTGTGTGTGTGTTATGTACCACGAGGCTTTGTCAGCATCGCAGTTGCAGAAGTAGTTCATGTCGATGCAGTTCTCCTCCAGGCTGCAGGAGCACTGCTGGACTCCAGGCAGGAAGCCTCCCCAGTAGCTCCGCCTATCTCCTCTCTGGTCCAACCACCAGGACAACGGGTGTCCGTCTGTAACAAAACATCACATAGTGAAAGAAGCAGCCAATGGGTTTCACAAAAGTAACAACTGAACACAGCAAAGACTTAAAGATGACTTGGTGTATATTCAAAAACTGTGTGTATGCACAGTTCATCCAGAAAGTCTTCAGACCCTTCAATGTTTTTACATTTTATGCAGCAACCTTTGCTAAAATCATAAAAAAAATATTATTCTCACATCAGTCTACTCTATCCTGTAATGACAAAGTGGAAAGTGGCTGTTACTTTCCACAGTGATGAGATGGATGGATGGATGGATGGATGGATGGATGGATGGATGGATGGATGGATGGATGGATGGATGGACAAAACAAAAAATGACAAAGAACCTGTCCCTGGTACAACCTAGAGACAGTTCGAGGACTCCACCAACCAGCCAAGTTACAGGAAATATGTCACCGTCTCTCCTTCCTGAGCTACAGCATTGAATAATGGCCAGAAGTGTTTTTGCAGAACATTATGATGTCACAGTGAAGTTAACCTTTGACTTTTTGGATATACAGTAAAATGTCATCAACCCTAACCACACAAGTCAAACATACTGTGTAGTAAATTTGTCTTCACTCAATTATGTGGATATGTCACATTGCAAATTTATGCAGGTAGTTGAAGTAGAAGCTAAATGAAAATACAAATGATTTTTATGACGGTTGATCACAAATTTATAAGTTGACCATATTTTCTGTTTTTTTTGGATACTCTTTTCACTCACTAATCAGTTCCTGTTGTTTCTACTTTGCTGTTTTTTCAAATCAGTTTCAAGCCACTGTTAATGAAACAAAACACCTGCAATTATTTCACATTAAAAGCCTGTCAGGAAAGAACACAATGCAGCCCCTGATGGGCTTTTGATATGAAAATCTGTGCAGGAAATGTTATGTTTCATTAATAGAAAATTTACATCAATTGAACTACAGCAAAGTAGATTCACCTGAAACTTATTAGTGGATGAATGTGTTTGTGTTAAAAAGAGAAACTCAGAGGAGCAGTGACTATGATGAATAATTGCTGATAAGACAACAGGTAAACATGGAGGAAGTGTTACATTTACATTTACAGCAAATGAAAACAGGAGCAGATCAGAAGATAATAAAATATATTTTTAAAAAATCAACTCATTAAATAGAGACTTAGGGATCTGTCTTTGATCTGTCTTTGAACGTGTTTGTTTGTGTTCACACGGCACCAAGGGAATGGTGGAATTCAGCACTTTATGAATGGTTCATGAGAGCAGCACAAGCACAATGTTTGGGACACCAACGACTCCCAGAGTAATTCAGGATGAATGTACCCAGAGAAGAGTAAGCGCAAAAATATAATTACATGAGAGAGTGAATACGGTTCATGAGGTCAGAGTGGGGTTTTCTTAGTGGAACACAAACAGGAGGAGAAAAACATTCAGAGGGGAAGGGACCATCAGAGAAACACAATTCTACCTTTGGTGTTGAAGAGGCGGGACTTCCTGCAGCTGTAAACCACTTCCTGTTGGCACTGCTCTGAGGCCATTATGATGGAGCGCATTTGTTCAGCCGAGGCACTGTATTTTAACTTCATGATATGAGGATGCTGCAGAGATGAGCCCTGGACTCTGACTGGAGCTGTGACGTTGTGGGTCATCACTGTCCACACTCGCTCCTCTAAACACACACACAAAAACCATGTGTTAGCCTGTTAGCATGAACAGTAAGGAAGACTTTATAAAATACAAAAATAAATAAAAGATGTGGAAAATGTCAAATAATCAAAAGTCTAAGGAGCACTGTCACTGTGGCATGTATCAGGAACGGGCAGGAAGAGGAGTACAGAGATCTGACAATGGCCTTCAGTGAATGGAGTGACAAGAACTGCCTCCTTCTGAACACCTCCAAGACCAAGGAGATGGTCATGGACTTTTGGAGGTCTAGGCCCACCCTTCAGCCAGTCAGCATTCGTGGGAAAGACATTGAGGTGGTGCACACTTATAAATACCTAGGTGTGCACCTGGACAGTAAACTGGACTGGGGCTTGAACACAGATGCCATCTACCAGAAGGTATCTATCTATCTATCTATCTATCTATCTATCTATCTATCTATCTATCTATCTATCTATCTATCTATCTATCTAAAATAGAAACTTGCATGTATCAGAATCAACATTGCTCAGATGAGTTATATTGTAAAATATAGCAGACACGGGACATTAGCAACAGAATATAAGACACAGCACAGGGTTTTTTCGCCTGTTATGAGAAATAAAAAACTTTAAGAGGCTGTAATGGATCTTTTTTATAATAACAATAACAGTATCAATCAAATGTCAGATGTCACCTGCTCACCACTAAACACAGTGACTTGCTAGTGACCAGAAAGATAGTGAAAACTGGACATATGTTCATCAGGTCGACACAAACACACATCCAAATGATAGTGCTGTTTCCATAACTGCTGGATGTCTGACTAAAAAACAGTTTGCTAATAAATGGACTTCATTAGAACCAGTGGCATGAGGCAGCATCCTGAGAGAGAGTTTCTGGAAATCACTGCATCATTCTGTTTGTTTTTTCCCTCAAGCACATGAGCGCCCAGCCTGTGTGCCTCTCTCTCTCCCTTCTCCTTCTCTATCTCCTTCCTGTTACTCTCCGCAGGTCCTCCCACCTCCAAAGCTGTAGAGTCTGGAACTGCAACTACAAACCACCTACTGCCCCCATGATCCTGTTAACACCTGCTGCTAAACCTGCTCAATTTTATTATAATTAATAATAAATATTATTACTGCTTTAGCTTTCATTATAACTTTTATCAGTAGGAGTGTTACAGTTGCCATTACATTACTATTGCTGTTACTGCCGCTACTATCACTATTCTTAATATTTCTATCATTGCACGTTCTTGTTCTTTTCCTCTGCGCTCTCTCTTGTTCGCTCTCTCTCTCTATCTCACCAACCCACCCGGTCGAGGCAGATGGACCCGCCCACCCTCAGTCCGGTTCTGCTCGAAGTTTCTGCCTCTTAAAATAAAATTTTTCCTTTGCCACTGTCGCCTAGTGCTTGCTCTTGGTGGGAATGTAGGGTCTTTGTAAATAATATTATAAAGAGAAGGTCTAGACCTGCTCTATTTGGAAAGTGCCTTGAGATAACTTATGTTGTTAATTGGCGCTGTACAAATAAAAATTGACTTGACTTGTCCTGATAACTGGGGACAGTCCTGGGATGACTGTCTAATAAAGCTTAGAGTAAGTTCAATCAGGAAGATCTCAATTCCACCTCCCCCCCCCCCCCCCCCCAGTCTTCATCTAGTCAGGCCGAGCTCATCATCACTCTTCATCACATCCAGTACTTCAGTTTCTCTTCTTTGAATCTACAGGACCACAACCAGTGTTTAGACTCCGGGGGGGGGGGGGGGGGGGGGGGGTTCCTGTACCTATACTATACTGCAGAGCCTCACCCCCTTTTCACATATGACATCACGATGGGGTAAATAGAAGACAATAAAAGTTTATTTGTTTACACAAATTAGTCTCTCCTGATTGAAATTCACTTTGACAGTTTGAAATGTGTCTGGGATCAAACCACCAACCAAATGATATGTGAATATATCACATATCATTTATATATATTAAATTATGTGAGTAATTTACTCACATAATTAGTCCATCCACCTGTATTTTTAATTTCTGTATAAAGAAACCTTAGTAAAAAATCCAGAAATTCAACAAAAGTATCACAAAAAAGTTGCAGGTTGTTGTTTTTGTTGTTGTTGTTTCTGGTAGTGAAGCAGAATTTGAAAATGCTAAGAGGATGATCCCCTACCTCAGACACACAGTCTACATGTGGTTCATTAAATCAATACAACAAATACCATCTTTTCATCTTTTCATAATATTTTGACTGTTTGAATTTGGAGCTCTGCTGCATCTTCTTCAGCAATAGTTTTAGTGCCACCAGCTGTTTAACCAGCCCCTAACATCTGCACAACAGCAGTGGATTAAACGTGCATCCTATTACTAGACTGTGGACTTGTACTGTGCTGGTATTTTTTTCATAATGAAGTAACATGTCAGTGCAACAGTCTCAGCCTCACTGATGTGGTTTTAATGACTGTGTTTGACAACTCTGGAGCTCTGTGGCTCAGACAACTCAGGCTTTGGATAAATAGACTGTACTTGTGCTATTTGCACAGATATTGTTCAGTGTGCAACAGTCTGTCAGGTTCATGGTTGAGTCCTTTTAACTGTTCACCAGCAATGAGTGTCAATCAAATTATTACTGACAGATACACTCTGTCAGAGATGCCCCCAGAAAACCACACACAGCCCTTCCTAACATGTCAGCCCATAAGTCTGTCAGCCAAAATAAACCTGTATGTTTGCTCACAGAGACATAAACTGATTGAAGAAGAAAACAGATGTTAACATATTAATGTGAATCACACCGGCAGTTCTAAAATAATATATACAACCAATATGAACAACTACAAAACAACTGTTTAATGAACAGACGTGTCTATGGTGCACTGCTCTTTACTCCAGCAGATCTTCAGTTCCACTCAATTCACAGCTTCACGAATTCAGTTTCTACACAGCCGAGTTTTTCTCTCAGAGCTCCACCCACCCCACAGAGTTTTAACTTTTATTTAATGAGTGAAATGTAAAGTTTAATGGACAATGAATTGAACAAGTTTCAAAAGAAAAATATCTTTGAGAAACATGATAAAATAGTGAGAAAGGTTGTAGAAACAAACTTAATGACTTAATCTCTTCACATTTCAGTCATTGATTAACTTGTTGGTCAGAGTGTAAAGACGATACAGTATAATGGTGTAAGATGTAAGAGCTGTAAGATCTCAGCACTGCCATGTTCTTATAACATCACCAGGTTCCTGAGGTGCTCAGTCGTGGGTGTTCCTCTGAGGACTCCTGGCTCAGTAACTGGGGGTCTGATGAACTGTACTTGTACCCTCTCCTCGGACATCTGTTTGGATCTTCCCCCTCAAAACTTTATTCAAACTACAGTTAAAACAGTTTTTACAGAGGGATCACTCCTGAAGTAGTCCTGAATGATCTAATGCTTGTTTAATGGTCATTTCATTTCATCATTATTTGTTTTTGTGTGTATCTATAATAAAAAACCATCTTGTGACTGGCTTTGTGAACTATACATGCTAATGTATTAGTCCATGATGTAAAATGTTTGTCCCTAAAAAATAAACAAAACTGTACCATGCTGTGATGAAATAAACATGGATGGATCAATCTTATATATGACAGTATTTTGCCTATGTCTTTATGTTTGAGATTCTTTGGATTTTTGTCACTTCCTGTTTTATTTTGTAGTTTGTTTCCTTGTGTGTCTCGATGTTTTTACTTCCTGTCTTTGTCCTGTTTCCCTACTTGCTGATTTTCTGCCCCGCCCTAATGTGTTTCACCTGTGTTCAATCACCCTTGCTTCCCTTGTGTCTATTTAGTCTCTGTGCTCCACTGGGTTGGTTCGTCTGCTGATGTTATCCCCTGTGGTTCTTTGTGTTTTGGCCTGCTGTGTGTCCATTTGTAGTTCCTTGTGTACACTTGTGCTTTGGTTTCCTGTTCTGTTGGTTCACCAGTGTTTTGTAAGTTCTTTGGTTTATTAAACATTTTTCACTTCTCCCTTTGTGTTGGTTGCATTTGGGTCCAGCCATAACCTCGATCGTGACAGCCTCATGTTAATCATAGTACAACATACACTGCTGTTTTGTATTGGGCATAACTAGAATCTCTCTGTATCTTTGCTGTATCATTCCATTGTGTTTGCCTCTATGACCTGCACAGATTAAAGTAAGAAGAATCTCTGTATCTAAATAAAAATGACAAACAAAGTCATTTATTTTGTAAACTGAGGAAAAAGCTCATCCTGCTGTCAGGCTGTCGAGAGAAGCAGTAAATTCTTCTCTGACCTTTACAGACTACGCTGACGTCACGACCTGTCAGGTGTCGTCAGCAGGAAGTAAACTGAGTAAAGATTTCTATGCTGATGGTCAAGTGTCAGCACTGTAGATCGATGGCTGTGTGATCTCTGAGAGACTCAACTCTGAGCTCTGGTCCTGCTGAAGGTGATGACATGATGGACTGCGGTGTACTAACCTGTCATATTGCAGTAGACCTCGGTGGGCCCCAGGGGGCCACTCCCATCTGGATCAATGGTGTATAAGCCAGAAGAGCTGCCAATCAGCTTGTAGGCCGTGCAGGACGTCTCATAGATGGCTGCAAGGAGGAGACAGTTTTTATTCAGATGTCAGAAACAACAATAGCTTCCTGTTCTTGCACTGCAAAAAAACAACAAACAAACAAAAACAAATCTACATCTAATCTAGTCTTTTCAGCATGTAATGAAAATGTATATATTTGTCTATAATGGCTTGTATTTTCAAACCATTTCTCAGAGTCCTTCTATGCAATCTTAGATATTCATGATTGAATTAGCAGGAATCAAAGGGTTTCAAGTATTTTATATCTATTTATAGTAAAACAGTCATAGAATCAGCTGATCTGCTTCATTAGGACTGTGAGGGTTTGGTTAGACAGTGAAGGCAGTGTGAGCCAACATCTCACAAAAATCTTAACTGATGCACAGAAATACACAACTTCATCTTTATCTGACTGAGCACTGTCCATTTCAACCCACTGAGAGGAGCAAAGACAAAATAACCAGCACAGCTCAAAGTCTGGCAGCATGTTCATAAAGGACTTTGAGCTCAGAGTCAGAAAACATGTTTTCAGGGTGAAAATAAAGAAGATTTCAACCTGTTTCCAATTACAGTGGACTTGTTTCTCTTCTGCCTCTTGAAGCAAGAAAATTCAATATCACAACTTGCACTTTTGTCATTTGCTGTGGTCAAATAACACGTGTAAAGCTGCTGCTAATATTTTGCCATTTCTGTCTAACAAATGCAGTGTAATGTGAAAACAGTGGCAGGAACCAGATGTCCATCATTGCAAAACCTGTGTCTCAGACAGATAATCTAATTTAGATTTGCTTTGTGTAGAATTTCAGTAAATGTAAGTTTTAATACAAAAACATGTGGTTTCTAGTTTTAATCTTTTGGCAGCATGATGGATATTTTCAACCTGTCACATTCCAGTTGTAACAACAGTGCTTCAGTACAACATAAACCCATGGTGTGAAAATACTAATTAGGCGTGACACTCTCCTTTGAGGAAACCAACAGCTTGTACATATACAGTGATTATTCTGCAGGAAAAAAAATTATGTTTATATTCTGTGTGAAAAAGGACCAACTCTGAGGTAACGTAAAGTTTTCTCAATGTCCATTGTTGATCAACAGGACTATGACTGCACAGTCACTGCACAGCCATGCTCATGGACCTGTGAGGCTGGTACAGTGGTGCTTTGAGCTAAATGCTGATGCCTGTGTGTTAACATGTTTAACATGTAAATCATGGACAAACTGACACTTTGACCTGAAACTTCAAGTAAAAAGTTCTTGAGATTCTCTGGGGAAAATTAATATCCACCGGATTTCATGACAATCCATTTGACAGTTTGCAAAACATTTCACTCAAAATCAAAAAGGTCAACGTCATGGTGCCGCTAGAGGAGTAGTCATTGGATCTCAGAGACATACTGTGAATGTCCAGTGTTTGACTCTCCGGGACAGAGTGGCTGCACGGCTGCAGCTTTTATCCAAAGCACTTTAAAATCTGTACTTTACAAAGTCAAGTGTCTTTCCTCAGGACAAAGGGAGAAGCTGGGGATTGAACTGCCAACTCTTTGATTAGTGGAGTATCCAATCTAAACCACAGCTGCCCCATTAGCTGAAGCTGCAGAGCATTAGCCTGCGTAGTTTTTCTGAGACACTTTCCTGCAGACCCTCCTCCCAGAAAAGTGAGAAAATATTCCCTGCAGATGTGTTGTTGTCATGGGCTAAATCACACATCTGACTCATATGATCTAGGACTAGTTTAAATTAAATTAATTGTTGTTAAAGTGTGTCTTGTCCAGTGTTTCCTCACAACTTAGAGCAAATGGCTTGTCGTAAATAATATGAGATTCAAGCTTTCTAATATTTTTTTACACATAAAGCTAGAGAGTTTAGTCACTGAAAACGTTTGACAAGATACATAAAGCCTGCACATAAAAAAAATGATTTTATGTATTTTAAATGTTCCTCCAAGTGTCTGTCTGTAGTAGCTTCCTGCAGCAAAACCCATCTCTTAAAACTACAGTCAATCACAACTGAATGTACAGTCAGTCAGTCAGTCAGTGGTGACACACTGTTTTAATGTGACCTGGAAAATTCACGTCACAATGAAAAACAATGAATTCAGTTATTAAAAACAAAAGGTCATCATATGTTATGTGGTTATGTTTTCATTTCATTTGACACAGTAAAGGCACACACATAAGTTTATCTATACAGCACATTTCATACAAAAAAAGAATGTGATAGGAAGGTATTGTGATCATTAATTAAATGGGATAGTAATAAACATTTCTAATTTAAACTTAACTAAAAAATATGTCTTTAGTTTTCTTTTCATAGCACCATAATGACTGATGGTACCATGAATTGGTTTAAAATGTATTTTCCATTTCTTTCTCATATTTACTCAGCTGTTTATATATAATTATATATTATAAATATTATAATCAACCTACAGTTTGGTTTGAAGCTACCTGTGCTCAGTGTTTCCATATTCCTACAAAATGCTTTTGTTTTACTAGAAATTAACTTCAGTTTTAAAGGTGTAAAATCCATAATTTCTGTCACAAGTGAATTAAAAGGATGGCAAATTCAAATTCAAATCAGGATGAGAGCAGGTACACCTGACAGAGTCAGTGTATCTTGTGTTAACTGCAAATGGATCATGTTTTATTTTAAACCAGCTGCATGTTTGGTCCAAGCAACAACTACAACAGTGAGCTAAAATGGCCCTGTTATGAGGGATATGTCATTTGTTTCTGTTTTCGCTGGAACAATAAGAACTAGTGACTCACAGTTATGACACGTAGCTCCAGAGTAATCAGTCCCAGAGCAGTCGCAGGAGAAGGAGCTCCAGGACTGCCCACACTGCCCTCCATGTTCACACAGGTTAGGAAGACACCTGCAACAGAGGACAGTGTTTCTTTTTTTAATAAACTTGTTAGTTCATCCTCATTCCAAGTAAGCTTGTGCCGATATTAAATAATATCAAATATCACAATATTTCCCACCATATGCAATATTTTTCAGCATATCATTTTTTTAAAACATTTTTCTTTCTTTTCTTTTTTTGTAGACCCTTATTTCACTTTTCTTTCACTCTTTTCACTGCTTTGATGACTGTACATTATTACGTGACGAATAAATCTTTGAGCTCCTGTGTAATGGCAGCATCATTTCTTCCTGAAACATAATAATTAATATATTATAAAAAGAACACCCGAAACATCAAATACAATAATATAATTATTATATTCTTATAATATAATAGTTATTTGGGCTGAACTGTATTAATATATTACATTTTGGATATTGCCCAAACCTACTTAATAGTAGTTTTAGGAGAAAACAAATAGAACAAGCTAACCACATGGTGTCTCCACTCTGAAGAGGTGCACTTCACCTATCACCTACATGTGTGACCAATTAACGCAGGAATATGAATAACACCTGTATCATCTGCTAATCAAAAAAAAACACAAACAACAAAAATAATATGAGGAGGTGATGACAAATATTTCAAACATACTTCTTGGGAAACATTTTCCTCATGATGTCCAGGTTCTCACATACACCTGTGTTGGGCAGCTCAGGTTAGAGAGGCAATTAGATCCTCTTTGTCTGAGGCCTGGTAGGTGTGTGGTAGAACTGCTGTGTGTGCAGGTAAGGGAGAGTTAGGGAGTAAAGATGGGTGGTATTGTTGAGTTGGAAGTCTAATAAGGTTTCTTGTATATCTAGTTGTGGTGCGACTGTGTCCTGATTCAGATTGCTGTATGCTCTGTAGCCCCATGCTGAAGAGGTAGGCCATAAACAACTTTATGTTGTATAGGAATATAATATAATATCTGTATTCAGCTGTATAGGAAAACATTGAGCTTCTGCCACTTCTTTGTTGGAGCCTCAGTACAGAGCCAACCATCTCTACCGGTGTCGTTTGAAGCTTTAGAGTTTGTAAGATTTTGGTGCCAGACTGCTGCTTTGCCTGGACCAGTTCATCATGGCTGCCTGTTTCATGTGTCTCCTGACCTTTTAGTTGGACCTAATTATTGTTGATTATATACTGTCTGTTGTTTTATATTGTTGCTCAGAGGCCTTTTTAATGTTGTTGTTTAGGAGGCAGATGGTTAGACTCCTTGTGAGTATGTTGAATGTCTTTAAAACATTTGTGAACCTGAACCAACTGAAGGGAAACTTTACTGTGCGATTTTGTTCTTGTTTTTCTCAGGCAGTGTGGAGATCTGCTGGGGGTTTGTTTTCTTTGCAGTGTAAATTGCAGTGTAAATTGTGGTGTTGATAATGATCAGTGTGCACACGTGGTGGTTTCTATTGGGGTCTGTGATAGACTCTCCCCACGGTAAGTACCCTGCCTACTTCAATCATACATACTCTTGTGTCCGTCATAGTCAAGTCATTTGGTGTCGATGCAGATCAGCTGTTTGAGCTATTTGTTGTTGTGAAATAAAACATTTTGACTAAGACTTGATTGTTTCCTCTTTTGTCCTCAGGTCCTTCCCTGCAGCAGGTATTACACCTTAAAATAAAAATTTGATTGTAAACTGGATGCATGTCTCCCGCTCTTCTTGAATCCTGAAAATTTGTGTGTGTCCTGACAACAGGATGTATGATGGCCAAACTACACAACTAATTAAATATGACTCAACTAAAAAAAGACGCTATGTTGAACTAAAATATACATTAAATGAAGGAGCCTTTGATGAAAGTCATTCATTTCCCACAACTGATGTAGCTTGTTACCAATAATTAATTCATGTTACAGTGTTAATTCATCCTCTGCACAGTGATGGTATTGCACTGCAGTGTGTTGATATACAGTACATACAGCTGCTGTTAAAACTGGCAGATAAACATGGAGTATTCAGCAGTTCTTCTGTATCGTCATCTCACTTATTCTTTTGTTTTCTCCAGTTTTAGTTACAGTTAAATTCACATACACATCATCTAACTACAAATGGACAAATCTCTGTTTGTGGATCTCAACTGATCTCATGGACTTCAAACTTTGCACCTGTTTTGCTGAGGAAGGCAGTGCAATGTAAAAACACTCCCATATTTCATCCAATCACAGGACAAATATTTGAACTTATGTTATGATTTCACCTGCAAAGACCTAATTCTTAGTTTGAGGTGATTCTACATTGATGAAAACATAATGATGAACAGGCCTATCATGTATCATCACTGGTCCTTTAATTGTTCAGGTGTTTGTGATGTTTGGTTAATGCTGCTCTGCTCCCTGATAGAAAGGACCAGAGGTCCGTACTACGAAGCAAGATCTGAGGTCATCAAGGTAACTTCAGGTTTAACCCTGGGTTTTCAGTCCTTACCTGGGTAAATCACCATGGTAACTGATGCTAAACTGGTAGTCATCATTCCTACAGTATCCTGACAGGGACAAAAGAGTACAATAAAGTGATCAATAATGAAGATCAGAAGATATTTGTATTGATCAGTGGATGTTTCGGTGTTTGAGTCTTTCCATGTGTTACTGGTTTCAAAACAGAGCCTCTAACAAACAGAGGAGGATTTATCACATTAAACAACTACAAAATAACTATTAGAACTTCATTTCAACAGAACACAGATTCTTTAATCTGATAAGATTCCTGACAGTGATGAAGCTTTTACTCTCTTCTTCATCACTGCAGCTCAGAACAACATGAGGAGAAATAAAAACTAAACCAACAATGATCCACAAACTGATCAATATTTCCATCATTATGAATGAACATTTCAGTCAGACTGACTCTTCAGACATCAGCGACTTCTCTCCTCTTCTTTCTCTCCTCTTTTCTTTCTCTCTGCAGCAGAAACAGTCTGACATTAACTTTAACTTTTATCTGCTTCACATGTTCATGACAGTTTGTTCATCATCAGGCTGAAGAGCAAAATATTCAGTGAGAAACTTAATGATAATTCATTTTCTTATTTTCAATATATCATTATTCTGGCTTTAATGATTAGTATTATTTCTAGTGTTTCTTTTTTTAATTCAGTCATGTGATCATGTTGTTACATTTCACTTCGTTGAATTTCACTTTATGAGATACTATAACTGAATTAACCTGCAGGTATCAGTGTCTCTGCTCATATCCTATTACTACTTAATTCCTATGCTTGGTTCTGACGATGTTGCTTATAATCAACAACTCTGCCTCTTTCTCATGAATGCACTCGTATCTGGACATGTAAACCCAGAGTTAACTGACCCAGTAGATAATTAGCTTCACAGTAGAGGTGATCAGGATGGACACAAAAAGATATCCTGGGTATGTTGAAATTTAAGATCCTTGACTTGTTCAAAACTAGTTGGCTTTTTTTCTTTCTTTTTTTTTTTAACATGTCAGTTAAATGTATTCATCATTAACTACAATTGATTATAGTTTTAAACCTTTTTATGCTTCAGTCCTGACGTGTGTCCTAAATACACTGGTCATGGTGAGGACCTGGCTTTGGAGTTTAAGAGTGATCTTTTTAACTGTAAACTGATGAACATACAAGTTGTGAAATCCTGCTTTGTAAGATGTAATGTAATGTGTAACTGTCAGTTCCACTTATGATTTCTCTGACTTCGAGTTTTTTGGTAGCTAAAGTTAAACCTTTTAATTTCAGGTGAATTGTGATCTCTTGTACGTCCATCAGGCCGAGTGGTTTGTGATGTTTTATTTTTACATCTGACATCAGTCTCAGCAGTCATTCCAGGGTCCTAATCATGTACATGGTCATATTCTTTTTACCCTCTGACAACCTTTGATCTATGAAGTGCTATTGTGCAAGATAAAGCATCCATAAAGTCCAGATTCTCTGCATTAATACACAAATGTCCCTCTTTTATCTCTGAATATTCTCATCTATTGTCTAGTTTAAACTAACTTACTGCGTGATTTTCTCTCCTCAGAGCAAACAGGTGATCTCTGCATCTGACTGACTAATTCAGTCTCACTCAGTTTGTACATTTGCATGTCCATGGTCATACCCTTGAACATTAGGCCTCACCATCCTGAATTTCCACATAATCACTTTTTATTAATTCTCTTGTTATCAGCCTCTGTAGCTCCCCCTTCTGGCTTGCGCACAGCACAGCTGTTCCACTTCCAAACTACAGGGTACAATCTACAAGGTTGTGTAACAATAATGCCTCAATACTGTTTCTGTTCTTTCCTCCTGTCAGATAAGAATCATAATTCATTCATAATTCAATCAAAACCAAAAGACCTACCGATACTGATCAGGTAAACGAAACTGCTTTAGTCATTTGTACAAATGACAAATGCTGTTATTTATTTTGTGAGGGCAGCCTCTATGTTTGGAAAGTAAATTTCGATATGTGTTCAAACAAAAACAAAGAGTTTGAAGCCACTGTTGAACAGCCACAGCTGAAATGCCTCCTTCTTTTCATCTCCCCTGTGCACCTGAGCTGAGAAACACTTGAATCGATGCGGGGGAACTGTAACAACCACCAAATCTCTTGCCGGCCTGCTCACAGCAGACTGCAACACTCTTCTCCTCAACAGCAGCGACCATTTTAGGATGAACCAAGTGAACCATGTTTTCTTCAGAATCAGCAGCTACAACACAAGGTCAGCCAGCTGATTCCCAAGCAACAGGAGCCACAGCAGAGTTAGCGTGGAAAAGCTAACTCTGTGAAAAGAACAAAGGAGAGAACAACGGAAGCGACACAGCAAGAAAGGACTTTACAACAACAACCTTTTTCTTTTGTTACAAGGACTGGGTAACGTTAACTTACTGGGCCAAACCTCACCTAGCACAGCACAGCTAAGCAACAGAACTCTTATCCTTTGTTAATGTACATGCTGTTTAATGTCTGGTTGTTGCTTAGGTTTGCTTAGGTTGTGGTTACTCCCACAATTAATTGGGTACTTCTATGTTCACACACATACCTGTCGATAATCTCCATTGTAGAACCTGCATGCAGCTAACTTTCATCCTCTAACCTGGTACCTTTAGACTACATGCGCTAGACTAACAAAGAAACTCACACCTTCCCTCCCTCACACTAGGTGGTCTCAGCAGCCATTTTGAGTAGTTCCATTGTTTACCGCCATCATTTGTAGTCTTCCTTGTTCAGGCCATGTGGTCACAGCAACCATTTTGAATTGGCCATCTTGCCTTTGTCTGTGTCCCCACAGACACATCCTCATACACACACACGCACACACACCTGTATATACTAGATTAGACATTGTGTTTTACTCTGTCCTATTGTAAATAAATATCTAAGTATAACTACTGGTGTTTAATGTTGCACAAGTGTGAATATTGCCAACCTCAACTCCTCCAATCCTTCAACCTTTACCTACTGTTGATATGGTAATTTGGTTATTGTACTGTTACACCCAGTGTGACTCCTGTCTTATACTGGGATTCACAGCCAGCTAAACTCTTTATGACACCGTGACCTCCAAGGAACAGGCAGGTAGTTGTAGTTGGACAGGTTTAATGCCAAAAATTGTGAAACTGAAACACAGAGTACAGAAACATAAATTAACAACCGAGATACATACGTTGCAGAAATAGCGGATCTAACATTTACAGATCTGTGGCGGAAAAGTCCACGATGTGTCAAATTTAACGAAACACTTTGCACTCTAACAATGATAAATGTACTCATTTATATTGCCACTACAGGGCAAAACAAACAGCTGGACGAAATGTTAACATCCGAGTATCTCTCGTTATGGAGCAGAAAACGAAAACTTCCAGGCACCTCACTTCCTGTAAATCACACAGGTAAATAAACGCACTGCGCCCTCTACAGGCGAAAAAGGGCCACTGCAACTGCAGGCACAAACAATTCCAACACAGTTATAGTTATAAAGTTGATTATTGATCAGAGTTCCAGATTAATGGTAATAATTTGAGACTGAACCTATATTTTGCCTATTAGTTTAGGCTGGTGCCCCGAGGATTATTTAATATTAATATTTTTAATTGACAACCGAAGGTCCAAGATCTGGTGCCCCGTGTCTACAGACCCAACATTTATGGTGTCCCGCTCGTGAGGCACAGCTCAGACCCAACAATGTGTAAGATCGTGCTACTTGCTCAACATCCTTAGGGGGCAGCATTTCACCTTTTTGACCCCGTCCAGTTAATCATATTGTCGTTTTCCCTACATTCCTCATCATTTATTATTTATAAGTGCATTTATTGCTGATATTGCTGTTAAAACTGCTGATCAAATTATGAATACTTGTCATACAAACAGTATGTTTTTATTAAGAGGGTGTGTCCTGGGGGGTAAATACATTCCTCTCCGATGGCTGCAGTTAACCCCAATAGCAAGTCGAGGAATGCTCTGTCCCCCCCTGGTGGCAGGGAAGAGACTACAGGAGCAGAAATGACCCACTTAGCACAGCTGAGAAGGATTTAGGCTGATTCACTGCTGGAACACAGCCTACAAAAAGCCCAGAGAGAGACACAGAGGGAGAGAAGTGTTTGGAGGATGCTGACTGCAGACCAGTGGGTAATATGTTCAAGGATTTTTTTTGATGGATGAAGGACTAATTTTGAGAGACATTTAAGTTGATTTGTTACTGGTTTTGATGTGACAAAAAGTCCTGTATTGTTGATAACTTTTGAAAAACCTCAGTAAAAGATTTGATTTGTTTCGAAACACTTTGTGTTGTGGTCTTCTTGATGCCCATGCCAGACATTCTGTGAATCTCTCATGACGTCACAATATGGTGGAGAATGTGGGCATGCTGGTCGAGGGGTAAATGACAGAAGACCCAACTGAAGATTTTTGTTTTTTCCTAGACTGCCTCTAAAGGACCAGGTGTGTCATTTTTCTCAATTAGCCTTAAAAGAGCAGTGCAACATTGAGGAGTTTATGAAGGTCTTCATCGATGGACAGAAGTCCCAGTACGACCTGAGCCTGGCTATGTTGGTGGAGCAACAGAAGGCCAATGTTCTCAAGGTCCAGGAACTGGAGTTGCAGAAGAGCCAAGCCGCCAGAGGGGGTGCTGTGGAGGGGCCCCGCCCAGCCCGGGCCAGTGACTGTATCCCCAAGATGGGAGCAACTGATGACGTGGAAGCGTACCTATATGCTTTTGAAACTGCCGCAGCCAGGGAAGGCTGGCCCAAGGACCAATGGGTAGGACTCATCGCTCCTTTCCTGACCGGTGATTCTCTGAAAGCTGTCCAGGATTTACCCCCAGATGAAGCTAAAGACTATGAACAATTGAAATGTGAGATCCTGAGTAGGAATGGGCTCACCAAGTATGGTATGGCACAACGCTTCCACACCTGAACTTTTCAGTCAGAACCCCCACGAGCACAGACGCACGATCTCATCCGTACCACAAAGAAATGGCTGGAACTGGAAAAGAATGACTCAGCGGCGGTGGTGGAGACACTGGTGGTGGATCGGTATCTGCGGGCCTTGCCTTATGAAGCCAAACGGGTCAACAAGAGTGAACGCTGGCAACTTGCTGCCGCTGCTCGCCGGTAACCTAACTTTTTAACTTTTAATATTGTTTTTTCAACTTTTCAGAAGTTCTGACTTATTTTATAGTTTTTATAAACCTAATCGGACCTTGTAATTGTCTTTATTTGGAATATTTCTACGATTTACTGGCACTACGTCCGTGTGAGTCTTAACTAGCCTACCGTTAGCTCACATGCTCTGTTCCGGCTTGAGCCTCACTTGACGTTTATCTGGTGAACACTGCCTGAGACGGTAGGACATACATCTTGTCCGTATGTGGCTGGCTCTTTCTACTGCCCGTCCACCTGCCAGTGCTGGTGATGCTTCAGTACTCGGCCACTGACCTGCTCCGGCTGCGCTGTCACCTGCCTGGACCTGCGCCTGAGGCACTCCACCTTCACCTGGACATCACCTTCCAGCCCCGCCGGAGATACATTCACTGAGGGTCCCGCCGGAATTTCCACTATAACAGCTCAACAACAAATAAGTCCATCTGGTCCAGCTCTCGACGCCCTCCACGCTCCACCAGCCGGGTTGTCGACCACAGTGTGTTGACCCGCCTAGACTCATCGGCTAACACCACCACCAGCTGCGACAAGACCTCACTCAACTTCGCTCTGCTTAACATCCGCTTACTGACAAGCTAGGGACATCTCATCCAGGACATCATCACAGACTGTAAGCTGGACTTTCTTTGTTTAACTGAGACATGGCAACAGCCCAACGACTTCTCCCAGCTGATTGAATCCACTCCTAGTGGATTTGTTTACGTCTGTCAACCCCGCGGCTCCGGTCGGGGAGGAGGTCTCGCGATAATTTACCGCGACAAGTGGAAAGTCTCGCCGGTGTCTGTGCCCGTCTCCAGCTCGTTTGAATCCACTGTCTATGAGCTGTCTGGTCCCACTCCAACCATCATTGCTACTGTCTACCGCCCCCCCAAACCGAATAGTGACTTTTTAAATGACTTTGCTGCTTTCCTCTCCCATTTATCCTCTCTCTCACCAAATATAATACTGGTGGGTGATTTCAATATCCACATGGACATAATCAATCTACCTCTCACCAAAGACTTCACATCCTGTTTAGAGAGTTTTGGATGTCAGCAGCATACCACTATTCCCACACACTCCAAAGGACACATTCTGGATTTAATCTGCTGCTCTGGTGTCACCCCCCTTGAATTTACATCTGATGAACTCCCCATAACTGACCACTTTCTCCTCTCATTTACAGTGAAACTCACTCTTTCCATTTCTAAAACACCACGCCTCATTTCATTCCGGAATATAAAGAACATCAACCCTGCCACTCTCACATCAAGTATCCACTCCTTCTGCCTCCCTGACATCCACAACCTGTCCACCCCTGATGATCTGGTTTCTCACTACAATACTGGACTTCATAATATTCTTAATTCTCTTGCTCCGTTAAAAACCAGATCTGTGTCCTTTTCCGTCTCCGCCCCTTGGTTCACCCCTGAACTTCGTCTTATGAAAGCCAAAGGTCGGCAACTTGAACGACTCCATCGAAAAACTGGTCTAACTATCCACAAAGAAATGTACAATAACCATATTTTACATTATAAGAACTCCATTGCCACCACCAAAACCCACTACTACTCCAGTATCATCGAAGCAAATAAAGAAAACTCCAAGCAACTGTTCTCCCTGCTCAACAATATCACCCAACCCAAGGACTCTCTCCCCCCTCACTTATACACAACCTCCTTCTGCAACTCCATTATGTCTTTTTTCACTGCAAAAATCAAGAATATCCACCAGCACCTAGGTCCAAATCCTCACCTCAGCATCTCAGCCAACTTTCACCCATCCACACACTCATTCTCATCCTTCCTGCTCCCCACTCTCTCAGAAATCAAAGAACTCATTCAGAAATCCAAGCCATCCACTTGTCAACTGGACCCCCTCCCCACACAACTTGTTAAAGCCTGTCTTCCCTCTCTGGTCTCCCTCATTTCTGCCATCATCCACTCCTCTCTCACCAATGGAACTGTCCCTACATCTTTCAAAACTGCTGCCATTACTCCAATTCTGAAAAAACCTGGCGCCGACCCCTCGAACTTCAACAACTTCCGTCCTATCTCCAATCTACCCTTCATCTCCAAAATCCTCGAAAAAACTGTTGTTTCCCAACTCCATTCTCACCTATCCCACAATAACCTGTATGAACAGTTCCAGTCCGGTTTCCGTCCACTCCACAGCACTGAAACAGCACTCATCAAAATCACCAACGACCTCCTGATTGCAGTTGATTCTGGGCTCCTCACCATCCTCATCCTCCTCGACCTGAGCGCAGCCTTTGATACCATCTGTCACACCACTCTCCTCAACAGGCTGTTTTCCATTGGCATCACCCACACTCCATTAGACTGGTTCACATCTTATCTCTCTGGCCGCACTCAGTTCATTCAACTCAAGTCCTTTAAATCCATCCCCTCCCCCGTCACTACGGTGTGCCCCAGGGCTCTGTCCTAGGGCCCCTCCTCTTCATCATCTACCTCCTTCCCCTCTGCAATATCTTCCGCAAATTTAACATTGACTTCCACTGTTACGCTGATGACACCCAGCTCTACCTCTTCACTAAACCCTCATCCACTCTCCCGCCCACCTCCCTAACTGATTGCATCACTGAAATAAAAACCTGGTTCACTCTAAACTTCCTTAAATTAAAAAGTAACAAAACCGAGGTTCTCCTCATTGGCACCAAATCTACTTTATCCAAAACCAACAGTTTTTCTCTCACTATTGATAACTCCTCCGTTTCACCCTCCCCCCAGGTTAAGAGTCTGGGTGTCATCCTTGACAGCACACTATCCTTTCAATCCCACATCAGTAACATTACCCGGTCTGCCTACTTCCACCTACGAAACATTAATCGCCTCCGCCCCTCCCTTACCCCCCACACTGCCGCCATCCTTGTCCACAGCCTCGTCACTTCCCGTCTGGATTACTGTAACGCTCTCCTCTTCGGCCTCCCTCTTAAATCCCTACGTAAACTTCAATTGGTCCAGAACACAGCTGCCCGTATCATTACTCGTACCCCCTCCATCCACCACATCACTCCTGTCCTCCAACAGCTCCACTGGCTACCGGTTCAGTTCTGTATTCATTTCAAAGTCCTTCTATTAACATTTAAGGCCATCCACAACCTCGCCCCCCCATATCTGTCCGACCTCCTTCATGTTCCCACTCCCTCCCGCTCCCTCAGATCATCTTCCTCCACACACCTGTCTGTCCCCTCCGCCCGTCTCACCACCATGGGGAGTAGAGCATTCAGCCACTCTGCTCCCCGTCTCTGGAACCTACTACCACCCCAACTCAGAAATATCGAGTCATTCCCCCATTTCAAATCACAACTCAAAACACATCTGTTTAAAACTGCCTTTTCCATCTGATGCCAATTGCTCTGTTACTTTTGTTTTGTTTTTATTTTTATATTTCATTTTTATTGTTGTTAATTAATTAATTAATTCTTAATGTGTTTTAATCTCAATTTGTATAACTGTGTACGGTGTCCTTGAGTGCCAAGAAAGGCGCCTTTATATAAAATGTATTATTATTATTATCGGCCAACAACCGTTTTCCACTGCCACGCAGTTAGTAGAGGCAGTAGAGCAGTACCAGGCCTCAGTAGAGATGTTATTCCAGGAGGGAGTCCAAGAGTATTCCCGGGACAGCTAGGAGGAGGTGTTCGTCTGAAATACCCCAAGACCCACACCCCTTCCAATCCAGTAGCTGGCCCTCGAAGAGCCGCTGGGGTCCAGTCTTTCCAGTGGAGAGGCCCTGGAGAAGGTGAGCCCTGGCAGTGTTTTCGGTGCGGGGAGTTGGGTCACAGATTGTGGCAGTGCCAGAAACCCAATGAGCCCATGCCGACCGCCGAATCAACTTCCGACTAACATGCCCACCTGTATACCTCACTTTTAGGGACCACTGACAACCCCAGAGGACGCCGTCTGACTTGCCCAGTAACGCTGAACGGCCATGACGTAGAAGCGTTACTAGATTCCGGTAGCAACGTCACCCTGGTGCATAAGTCATTAGTAGACCCGTCATGTTTGACCTCAAAGAAGCTCATTGATGTTTCATGTGTTCACGGGGACACCAGGGAGTACCCCACTACAAAGCTGACCCTGACCACCACCAGGGGGCCGATACATACCCTGGCTGGGGTAGTTGACACCCTCCCAGTCCTAGTGCTGGTCGGGCGTGACTGTCCAGCTTTTCACCTGCCGTGGAGAGACACCCAAGAGCAAGCAGCCCGGGAGCCTCGGAAACGTAGAGGTAAGACTCCGCACACGAACATTGAACCAGTTGTCCAAACACCATCTCAAGATGTTCGGTCTCCAGAGTATGCCCTTGCAGTTGTGGGGAGCTCCCCAGAGGAGGCAGTGGCAACCCCAGATGACGAAGAAAAGAGTGGCCAGGACAGTATCCTGGAATCCAGCGATGAAGGAAAGCAAGGAAACGGGGGCCTGCCGACTCTCACAGGCCAGTATGGAACTGCCCAGGTACAGGACCCCACACTGACAAATGCTCTGAGAAATGTGCAGGTATTACAGGGTGTAGCTTTAGGGGATAGGCAAACCCTCCCATACCCCCACTTTGCAGTTAAGAAGGGACCTTTGTACCAAGTAGTTAAGAAAGATGACAATGTCCATGAGCAGCTACTCGTTCCCCAGGCATACAGGGCCAAAGTTTTGAATTTAGCCCATACACACCTGCTAGGAGCCCACTTAGGGGTGGAGAAAACTAAAGAAAGGGTTCTCCAGAGGTTCTTCTGGCCAGGAATACACAAGGAGATAGAAAACTACTGTCGGGGTTGCCCTGAATGCCAGATGGCAGCTCCAAAGCCTTCATACAGGAACCCACTCATGCCCCTACCAATTATTCAGATACCCTTTGAGAGAATTGTCCTTGATATAGTGGGGCACCTGCCAAAAAGTAGCCGTGGTCATCAGTACATACTGGTCATACTAGACTATGCCACTCGGTACCCGGAGGCCATCCCACTCAGAAAGGCTACATCCAAACAGGTGACCAAAGAACTGTTCCTTCTCGCCAGCAGGGTTGGCATCCCGAATTTCATGTCAATTCATGTCCAGGGTTACTAAGGACCTGTGTGCCCTCCTCAAGGTAAAGCAGCTGAGGACCTCAGTGTAACACCCCCAGACAGATGGCCTAGTGGAGAGTTTTAACAAAACACTCCACTCACAAGTCCATGCTCCGGAAGGCGATCAGCAAGGATGGACGCAACTGGGACCAACTGCTCCCCTACCTGCTGTTTGCGGTAAGAGAAGTGCCCCAGGCCTCCACTGGTTTCTCACCCTTTGAGCTCTTGTACTCCCACAGACCCAGGGGGCTGCTTGAGATCGCCAAGGAGGCCTGGGAAGAGCAGCCATGCCCACACAGAACTCTCATCGCATGTTGCGGCCATGAGAGATAGGATAAAAGCCGTCTACCCGATAGTATGGGAACACATGGAAACAGCCCAACGGCAGCAGCAAGCCTCCTACAACCGACCTACCCAGCCCAGAGATTTTAACCCAGGAGATCGTGTCCTGGTACTGGTTCCAACGGTCGAATGTAAGTTTCTGGCCAACTGGCAAGGGCCGTATGAGATACTTGAGCGCGTGGGGGAGCTAAATTACAAGGTGAGGCAACCCGGGAAGAGAAAACCAGAACAAATTTCCCATGTTAATCTGTTGAAGAAATGGCATGCTAGAGACGCCCTGTTCAGTTCTCTTCCCCCCAGAGAATCCAAGGAACTGGCTAGAGAAGAAGTCCAGGTGGGCCCGGATCTGTCCCCACACCAACGTCAGCTGACTCTGGAGTTGGTGGATCACAATCAAGATGTTTTCTCCTCTCTACCCGGCCACACCCAGTTGGTCAAACATGATACAGACCGAACCAGGTAAAACGCCTTACAGGGTGTCTGAGGCCCACAAACCATCCATACAAAAAGAGCTAGGAAAGATGCTGGAGCTGGGAATAATTGAGGAGTCCCAGAGTGCGTGGTCAAGCCCCATTGTACTTGTTCCCAAACCAGATACCACCAACCATACGGTTTTGTAATGACTTTAGAAAGCTCAAGGATGCGTCACAGTTTGATGCTTACCCCATGCCACGAATGGATGACCTGATTGACTCCCTAGGTCATGCTCATTTTATAACCACCCTTGATCTCACCAAAGGTTACTGGCAGGTGGCCCTTACCCCAGCCTCTAAGGAGAAAACAGCCTTCGCGACCCCAGGTGGCCTCTTCCAGTACAGAATGCTCCTATTCGGGCTCCACGGGGCACCTGCCACGTTTCAACGCCTGATGGACCGGGTCCTCAAGCCACACAAAAGGTACGCAGCAGCATATTTGGATGATGTGGTCATACAGAGTCCAGACTGGGACAGCCACTTACCCAGGGTGCAAAGTGTACTTGACTCTCTCCGAGAAGCAGGACTAACGGCAAACCCCAAGAAATGTAGACTGGCCTTCGGCGAGACCAACTACCTGGGGTATACCATAGGTAGGGGCCTAGTAAAGCCCCGGGAAGTGAAACTGCGGGCCATCCAGGACTGGCCACGGCCACTAACAAAAAAGCAGGTGAGATCATTTTTGGGCCTGGCTGGCAATTACAGATGATTTATTGCTGGTTTTGCCACCCTAGCTGCACCCCTGACGGAGCTGGCGACCAAGCGACATTCACGGATGGTGAAATGGAACCCAGAAGCCGAGGAGACTATCAACAACCTGAAACGGGCCCTGTGCTCCGGACCAATCCTTGTGGCCCCAGACTTTGACTTCATTGTCCAGGCAGATGCCTCAGAGGTGGGGCTGGGTGCTGTACTGTCCCAGACACATGAAGGTGCAGAACATCCCATACTCTACCTCAGCAGGAAGTTGCTTCCACGGGAGGTGAACTACTCTACGGTAGAAAAGGAGTGCCTGGCTGTGACATGGGCCCTGGAGACACTGCGCTTCTACCTCCTGTGGCGCCATTTCACAGTGGTGACGGACCATGCCCCTTTACAGTAGATGGCCAGGAACAAGGAGACCAACAGTAGAGTAACGAGGTGGTTTTTGAGTTTGCAAGCATTTAATTTTTCTGTTGTTCACAGGGCTGGCGAGCACCATGGTAATGCTGATGCCCTCTCCCGGCGTGACGCCCTCTTCACTTCTTCCAAGCCGCCGAGGACGTCGGGGTTGAAGGGGGGGGGGGTGTGATGTCACGAGAGGGTGTGTCCTGGGGGGTAAATACATTCCTCTCCGATGGCTGCAGTTAACCCCAATAACAAGTCGAGGAATGCTCTGTCCCCCCCTGGTGGCAGGGAAGAGACTACAGGAGCAGAAATGACCCACTTAGCACAGCCGAGAAGGATTCAGGCTGATTCACTGCTGGAACACAGCCTACAAAAAGCCCAGAGAGAGACACAGAGGGAGAGAAGTGTTTGGAGGACGCTGACTGCAGACCAGTGGGTAATATGTTCAAGGATTTTTTTTTTTTGATGGATGAAGGACTAATTTTGAGAGACATTTAAGTTGATTTGTTACTGGTTTTGATGTGACAAAAAGTCCTGTTTTGTTAACTTTTGAAAAACCTCAGTGAAAGATTTGATTTGTTTCAAAACGCTTTGTGTTGTGGTCTTCTTGATGCCCATGCCAAACATTCTGTGAGTCTAACCTCTCATGACGTCACAATACAATAAACATATTAAGGAGGAACATAAGAGGAAATAACAATAAAAAGGGAAAATACTACAACAGTCAAAAATATAAAAGTAAAATAGATACATATATTAAAGATAAAACAATGAAAAAGATACTACACAAAAATACTATAACTATGTATAAAAGTGTTCTGGAATGACAAAACCCCTGCTGAGCAGGATGTGCAAAAGATCACAGTACAGACAATATCTGTTATGTGCAGGGATAATACTCCAATATGTTACTGTAATGTGGTTGTTGATGATTGATGAGGCCAGACGTAGAAGAAAAAGAAGGTGCTTGTCCTTCATTGGGGATGACTGGACTGGAATTCTGGTCCTGATACACACAAACAAAGAATTTTTTTAAATCATACAAATTATTTTTATTCAAACATGTTAGGTCTGTTTGTGTGTGTGTAATAAATGGTGAGATATATACAATGTGAACACTAGTAACAGTACTAATACTATGAAATGTAGAGTAAACCAATATACCAATTATAACCTATAAAACCAATGATCAAACCTTTATAACCAATAAACAATGAAATCAGTCCATCCAGAGAGTTGCAATGTCACAATAATTAACTTTTCCATAAATTTGATCAAAACTCATAGTTTCCCACGAGTTGAACCAATCATACCAGTCCCTCTGCAAAACCTTGATGTACATCACCAAACTCACTTCCTGGTTTCTGGTTTTGAAGCACGTTGTGAAGCTGTAGACGTGTTTCATAAAAGTCTCACATTTACCAACAAACATTACTGTTAAAGACTGTGTAAAGCAATTCCCCAATGTTTTACATGAAAGTGGGGTTAAATGGTTTTGTTCCGCGTGCAACATGACAATGCTCCACTATTTTTCTTCTCCAGATGAAATAAAACATCCACATAGTCCAGTTGATATTTATGTACATTTTTAGGGCTTTATGTTATAAATTCATATATTCATGAGGTGATTATAAAGATCAGCTCTACCTGTAATCAAAGCAGAGCAGCGGAGTGTAATTGCTTGTTCTTCTTCCCTATAAGATTTGGATCACCATATGCACTACACAGGATTTATTCTCACTGGTACAAGTTGCCTAAGACTTAAATGAATTATACAAAAAAGATAGCAACAACTTTTGCAATTTCTATTTGTTTCCTCAGTTTCATTGAAAAAAACATCTATAACATAGCAACTTATAAGAAAAGCTGCCACAAAATCAGGTATTTCAGAACTCAACAATCCCAAAAACAGCCTGCAAAATTCTGAAGGATAGTACAAATATGGATATACTATAAAATACATAAACAATATAGGCAGTGGTATAACTGGTATAGATATTCATTATTATCAATCAGCAGTAAGAACATGTATACACTGTGGCTCTGATATAATCACCAGTCTCTTTGTCTTACTTGTAAAAGTGAGTGAATGATAGAATTTTCCTCACCTAGACCCTCCTCACTGTGTCTGTACACTCTCTGCCATGGGTGTTGGTGGGATAGGTGGCTGAACTGGGTCAGGTCCTGATAAAGACAGAGGTTTGCTGAAATCGCCTCAGAAATGTAAAGGCCCAGTGAATCCTGACTGATCTCGTAACAGTAATGTAAAGTGCTTACAATATGATGAAACAATAAACGTGTATTCACTTGGTCTACTGGATCCATACAATCTAAAAGTACAGTCATAATAAAATAAGCCTAAAGTTACTGATGCAACTAGCTGGACAACAGCTGGCAGGAACAGACTAAATTCCACTAAATCGCTGAAACGTCTGTCGACTTTATTCCACTTGAAATGTTTGTCAGTACAGTTTGTCATTTGCACTAATGATATTTTTCACTAAAGACCAACATTAGATGTTACTCACCAGTCTAAAAGAAAAGTTGTGATTTCGGCATCAAATGTACCTCTTTACTCTTCAAGTGCTGTCTCCAGCGGTGGAAAGACACAGCAAGATTTACTTGTGTTTTGCTTAATTTCTTTGCTGTTGAACGTGGTTTCTTGTCGGGAGCGGTCCTTTGAGATAGAGATAAGTCTAGATGCTACACTGACTCACACAGCATCTAGTGTCACAAAGTGGTATTACAACACGGTTGGGGCTCGCTGGTTAGCATTTTAGTAGATATCTCTGAAATACAATAGATGGAGGTTTGGGTCATGACATCATCCTGAATCTGGGATCCCAAATAAACACACACACACACACACACACACACACACACACACACACACACACACACACACACACGCACACACACACACACACACACACACACTTTAAATACAAGCAAAGGAAGTTTCCTGTCCTTCATCTGTCCCTCATTTCAGGGCTCAATCAGTAAATTTGGATGTAACTAATAAAGTATTGTATGCTTATGTATTCTCTGTCTTAAGCATCTGTGAAAACATGCAAAAAACTTCTTAACCTGTCTCTTATGTTGCAGGTATCAAACTGGAGTCCGTTGTAATTTCCCAGCAGTCGCTGTTGGACATGATTGAGGTTGACCTGCTGACCGTTGATGGATATAAGGCGTATGCAGCCCTGGAAGGCCAGAGTCAGGTTCGGACAGCCCGCTGGGGGACAGCCTGGGTGGAGATGACACATCATTATCATAACCTGCTAGAACAACACAAACCACTCTGGATTTATTCTGATGTTGTTTCTAGACAAACAGAGAAATCAGAGTTGTACAACCACACGTTGCACATTCACAAACCTCCAAAGTAGAAGTTGCCTATGGCCTCCAGTTGTTCCCACTTCTCAATGGTGGTGGCCGGCTCACTGTCCAGAATCAGAGTGATCTGTAGACCTCTGGTGTCCAGATTGACAGAGTGCCACAGTCCATCATTGACTCTGTAACCTGGGGACAGAGGAAAGTACTTTACATCATTGAGGATGAAAACAGAACAGCTGTGTATCTTAAAGACTGTCAACAACAGAGACAACAGAGTTTAAAAGAGCAGGAATTTGGTTCAATGTGATATTTTAGTCAGTTGCTATTGAGGAAGAAAATACACATTTTGGGTAGTGGGGACTTGACACCTGTCTGTCTGCATGCAGTGCCATCTTCCCTTGCTAAATTCCTCACTGTTTTACAATACCATTACCTTACTAAGTGATTGAGTCTGGTTTTTCTGTCCATCTGCCCGAGAGCAGTGCATGATGGTATATTTTTGGTTAGTGACCATTAGTCGCACACTACTCTTCATGATGCATTGTGGGATACTATGAGTCCGCTATATAGGGTTTAATAATTGTCACTATACTTTTGGACAGTAAAATGGTGAATTCCCTATATAGTGGACTATATAGAGTAGTGGGTGATTTCGGACACAGCCATAGATTTTATGTAAAGATGGATGACATCACAGCTCCCACAAATGAAGCTGAAACATTTTGAACACCCTCTGGTGGCTGGCTGCAGTACAGGTCATAAATCCCGCCCCCTCCATGTTAGAGATTGGCCAAATGAAGTACACGTCAAATACATTTTTCGCAAAGGTGGTGTCCGTCTCTTTAGGTAGTTTATGTTTGTTCAAGTGTTCATTCATCTAATATCTGATGCAATAAAATGTTAGTGTAATGTCAAGATAGATAGCTGTGATTGACTTGCAATTGGGTCGAGAGGGTGTTTTTGTGGTACTTTAATACCGTGACCCCACCCCCCTGTGCAGACTGGGGCTCCAAGTGATGTTGTAGGAGAATTGTAAGGCCGAAGATGTATGATCTGATGTCAACCGGTTAGACGCCAATAAGAGTTCAAGAGCAGTGTGGGAACAATAACAAAAGATATGGTTTGGCGGTCAACTGAGCAGGTTAGGATACTTCGGCTTGGTGGGAAATACCTGGAAAATAGGAGATTGGGTAACTAGGAATGGATACAACGCCAAGGCATACTGCCAATAAGAGAACAGTGACCTGGGAGAGCATCATGGTGTTCTGCCAGAAAACAACACCATGACCTGGGTGTGCGCCAGGAATAACAGGATGCAAGAGTTGGTCAACAGTTAGGCAAGAAAAGTAAGACTAAGCCAAAATGATTGGAAAACAGGATGCACATACACACACATAGCCATCTGAGGTATAAAAGATCATGTCTGGTTCTGTGTGTGTGGTTGTTGTCACCGTCTATGACTGCAAGTAGGCAGCATTGAATAAAGAGAGACTCCCCGCTCTGACACCTGTGTCTTGACTGTCTGATTCCTTTTTTGATCCACCACTTCTCGCCACAACAATGGTGAAGGATGACAGCGCTCATATCTGCTGGCTGAACCTGCTAAGAGAGTGTCGTTATCCACAGTGAAACGAGTCCTTCTTCCTCGCTGAGTGGGGACTCAGCGAGGAAGAAGCCATTACTCCAAAAGCAACATAAAAAAGCCAGATTATAGTTTAGAGTCAGTGGCAAAGTTTGCACCCAGGCTCATCTCTCTCTCCTGCACCTTCACCCAGCTCTCCCGCTGCTGTGCTCTGCTCCACTTTGTTTAACAACTCCTCCCTGTCTAATGTTACTTGTCTAATAAGATTACATTAAAAGTGTGAGTAACGTAACGCTAACAGCGTAATACAGTTTACACTCACATCACATCTGATTACAAGTGTGAACACCCAAGTTAGCGTCACTGAGTTGGCTAATAATTCTACCTTTTCTCCGGTAATTCGCTGCCTTATTCCTCACGACTACACTTCTCTGACTCTGACCTGGTGCCTGACGTGACGTCACTTTCAATGCCGCGCTCTTGCGAGTAATTAACTCCAATAGGATCCCCCAACCACCCCACTCCCTCCCTCCCCTCTCCTCCCCTCCCCCCGCTGTTGCGCTCATCATCACACAGGCGGTGCTGTGAAGGTGGAGAGATGTGGCGGTGGTGCATTTGCGACAATTGAAAAAAAAAAAAGAAAAGAAATTTGAAGGCGTGGTGGCTATGATTTGGCTGTGGCGGGCCGCCACTGCTAAATTAATGTAGAGGAAACACTAAAGTGGCTTAAGGACAACAAAGTCAATGTTTTGGAGTGACCATCACAAAACCCTGATCTCAATCCTATAGAAAATTTGTGGGCAGAGCTGAAAAGGCGTGTGCGAGCAAGGCGGCCTACAAACCTGACTCAGTTACACCAGTTCTGTCAGGAAGAATGGGCCAAAATTCCAGCAAACTATTGTGAGAAGCTTGTGGAAGGAACAGAAAACGTTTGACCCAAGTCATACAGTTTAAAGGCAATGCAACCAAATACTAATGAAATGAACGTAAACTTCTGACATTGAAGAAAGTAATAAAAAATTGTCTAAAAAATTCTCTCTCTCATTATTCTGGCATTTAGCAATAAATAATTTTGATAATCCTAACTGACCTAAAACAGGAAAAGTTTAGTGTGATTTAATGTCAGACAGTGACAAAGAGTGAGAAGTCTTTTTATACAGTGTATGTAAACTTCTGGTTTCAACTGTATGTATATTTATCTTTTTGACTGTTGTAGTATTTTACCTTTTTATTGTTATTTACTGTTAATATGTTTATTGTATACTGCACCAAACACCAAGCCAAATATCTTGTAAGTAAAAACCTACCTGGCAATAAACCTTATTTTCTGATTCTGCCTTTGTAATGATGTCATCATCCCTTCCTCATGCTGCTGTAGCCTGACACCCATGTGTCCTTCAGTATCCCCGTGCCTTCATATTTTTATAGGTAAATAAAAAGTATTCATAATTTGTTTCAATGCTATCGGCAAGTTCAACTATCAACAAAAAATGCACATATAAATAATAAATTATAAGAAACATAGGGAAAACAACAATATGATTAACTGGACAGGGTTGAAGAGGTGAAATGCTGCCCTCTGTGGAGGTGGAACAAGTAGCGCAATCTTACACATTACACTTTTAAAGCTGTGTTCGGGAATAGGCCTGCCAAAGCATTTTTGGCCTGACTCATAGAGGCGCCACAAATGTGTATCTGAAAACTCGGAGGGCAGGATTTCACCAAAATTAGTGTGGATGATCTGGGGGCAAGTATTAACCGAAATATGAAGAGCTATATCGATTGCTGCAAGTGGGCGTGGACTATCAAATATTTACCCATAACCCAAGATGCCTTTGAGCAATCCTGTCTAAACTGACTGGAGACATCATACGTTGTCTGCTGAACTTACACACAAAGTTCCATTCACATCTGATGAAAGGGGGACAAATAGTGAAACTTTGAGTGCACAATTTTTTTAATTGTGCATACACTATAATCATGAAATGTGTTCAGCGTCTCACTCATCAAACACAATTAAACTACCTAAAGTGACTCTCCTTGGCTTTGCTAAGTCTTACACCCACTTGTTGCTACTTAGTGGTTTCATTATAGCTGATTCAGCTTCTTGCTTCTTTCAAAAGGGTTAGAACCTGTGAGCTGCGGGCCATATATATATAATCACTCATCACTAATTATAATAAAATTTTCACCAGACCTTTTCATCAAACAGGAGCTTGAATGGTTCTGTAACAGTTTAAAAACTAACATTGTTATGAACCATGCTGAATCCAGAAAGCTGACTACTGTCTCATGTATGAAATTCCAGTCATTTTAAAATCCTCAACTGACACTTTATCATTTCCAATATGGTAATAAATCACTGGTAATAAAGGAACAATCCAACACTTAACACAAAAATGGAAGCATGGGGAAACTGCTGGTTGAGCTCCATCACAGTTGGGAAAAATCCACCTTACAACAACAAGATTAACTTAATGTTTTATCTTATTATTGAACAAGAGTGAAAACAGAAATGGAAAAATTAGATGCTGCGGTTTTAGCAGCAGTTAGCTGCTGAGTGCAGTAAATAAGTACACTGACTACAGCATTGAATGCAGACAGGCAGTACATCAAAGCTTCATACTGTTATTTTGCCAAAACACACTTGTCACATTAAAACTGTGTGAAATGTTCAGATTAATAGACTTCTTTGCTTGATTTTAAGGTTAAAGGTTTAAAGGTTTCGTGACTCCACACTGCAAAACATAGCTTCACTATTTAAATTATGAAACCTGGCAGGTAAATAGCACTCATTGTCCCAGCTGGTGTCTGTTGTGATCCATCAGGTACTGTGTGGACAGACGCTCCAGTTATTTCCTGCATCAGAGACCTTGACGCGAGTTTCCCTCCTTTGTATGTGTTTCGTGCTCTGCATTCACACAAACAACAGACCAAGTTCCAAGTGTGTCTCCTAATGTGATTGAAACACAATCACTGGCTATAATGTCTCTATAATGTCCTCAGTAATTACTCCTGCTGCAGCCTCAATAATTATCCACCAAGAAGAGAAACAAGGAATATTTCAAAAATAATAATACAACTGCTACAATAATATATGCAGCAGATTCACACGGGATTACAAACTGGCATCATCTGCACTGTTACAACCAAACAGTAAAAATAATCCCACTGATCATCTATTGAACAATAAACCTCCAGCCTCTGGTCCTGCGTGATGAAAGAACCACATTAGTGTCTCCCTAACTCCACCTGCCTCATTCATTCAACCCTGGTGTTTCTCCTGTTGTACTGGACAGCTTCATTCCAGACTCTTGAAACTCATCTCCATCCCACTCTCCTCTTTATGTTTCACTATTCCTCATGACAGTAGATACCAAGCACATGAGTCCACAGTTCAATCACAGAGAAACAAAAAAAAGAGACAAATTGGGGCAAGAAGCTTCAATAAAATGTCTGTGAAAAGATTGAAACACCAATGACCAGGGGCGGCTCAGTCACCACGGGTCCTGAACTTTGAGTGTGGCATAATCAGAAGCCCCTGATTAGGTTTAATGGATCTAGATCAGGTGAGTAATTCACTAATATGTGGTGGCACCATGTGTAAAGCCATTACAGTGATTAGGAGGATCTGAATTAAACTGCCTTGATCTTGTGAACCAGACTGTTCAAACCATCATTTCAGGAAGCTGAGGAACTTTGGCATTAGCCAACATATACTTGAAATGGCACAGAGGAGCCTGGTTGAAAGCATCTTATCATTCAATATAACAGCTTGGTACACCAAAGAACAAAAGCATGCTCTTCAAAATTGTTAACATTGCAAGAAAGGTGATGGGCAAGTCACAAAAACAACTTTGCAACAGTGCTGTTCACAGGATAGATAAACCTCAAAGCCACTATACTGAGAATCTTAACTGCTTCCATCTGGCCGTCGATTCAGGGCCCCAAGGACCAAGTCTTTTATTCTCTATGCCATACAGGCACTGAACACAACATGACTAAACCTAGGAACACTTGTTACTTGTCTTTTCTCGTCTTCTTTCATTTCATCTGCTCTACAAATACAGGCTAAACAACTGGGCTCATGAGAAAAACCTGTATCTGTAGCAGCAGCACATTTTACAGGACTGTCCTCTCCTGATGGCTTTCATTTGTTCTGTCATCATACTGCTTCCCAAACAGACGATATCCTGGTAATATGTTTCTATATATCAGATTTGTTATAGCTACTCAATTCCCAAAGCAAATATCTCACTTGGTTGTCTTTGACTTGGTTGTGCTGAATCCAGCAACATGTTTTTGTTATTGTACCTATAATTTCAACAATATCTGGTCAGTGGTATGACTAAATATTTTATTTCAAGTGATAACAGCGTGATGAAAACAGTTGTGACAGTTAGAGATGGAGGAAGAGGGGTCTGTCAGTGGATCCTTTGGTGCCAGGCTCAGACTTCAAACATGACCTGATGTCATTCATGAATTTTGATGGTGCAGTGTTTTCTAGCTGTGATCCCTCCAGCTATATTTCACTCTAACCCACCATCTGATGAGACTCTGGCTTCCCCAGTCAAACATGATTATCTGTGTTATCTTTACGTGATCCCCTAGTGGGCCTCCAAATGACATGACATCTCCCTTCGCATCATTCCAATAAAATCAAGATTTTATTGAGGACAAATGTGCTAAAAATATGAAGGATCAAACTGTGTGCACGGCCACATCTCGTCCATCTCTACATAATGGATTAGTCAGCAGTGTTCAGTCTGCTTCAGTGACACATTACAAATACTGGAGAGAAAGAGAAACAAGCAGCCAGATGGACATAAGCAACAAGGATGAGAAGAAAGGACAGCATTTCCCACTGCCTCACTTTATCTGGTTGAACATGAGTCTGTAAAATTAAGACAGTTTCTCAATACATGGTTTTGAATTTATGTAAAAAATATTGTCAGTGGTTTTGATAAGCCTATAAAAAAAACTGACATGCACGTTATATCCTTTAATATCTCAGCTGTGGATTCTGAAACTGTACAACATGGTGGATGTGTTGACCTGAAGTGCAGAAAGAACCAGACTTTTATTTAAACAGGTTCATAATTCAAATTTCGTATCTGATCATATTTGAATAAAAAGCCTAATTGTTTTGTGATTTGCTGTTGATACAAACGGAACAGTTCCTCCATGTTTTTCCTGTTGTCTCCATAAATTCAATAAACATGTCCATAACACTGACTCCATTAGTATGATGTTACCATAACAACTCTGCTGCTCTGAGCATCTTTTTTTTAACAATGTTGAGACTCATCATTCAAAAGACCAGATTTTTCTTTGCTCCACTGGGCAAAGGAACTCAACTCCTCACGGTTCACACCTGGGGATGCTTGTTCCAAGGTCTGGGTAACGTTAACTGACTGGGCCTAACCTTTCCCAGCACAGCATAGCACAGTATAGCTAAGCGGCCATTTTGAGTAGTTTCTTTGTTTACCACCATCTTGTGTAGTCTCCTTTGTTCAGGTCATGTGGTCACAGTGACCACTTTGAGTCGGCCATCTTGCCTTTGTCTGTGTCACACACACATACACCTACACACACACACCTGTATATACTAGATTAGACATTGTGTTTTACTCTGCTCCATTGTTAATAAATGTCTTTAAGTATAACTACTGGTGTGTTTAATGTTGCGCAAGTGTGAATATTGCCAACCTCTACTTGGTAGAATTCCAATCCTTCAACTTTAACTTACTGTTGATATGGTAATTTGGTTATAGTTAGTAAGCTAATGGTTAATCAGAGATCCAGATTAATGGTAATAAATTGAGACTAAAACCATATTGGCTATTTTGCCTATTAGTTTAGGCTGGTGCCCTGTGAACTTTAATTAATTTTAAAGTTATTATTTAATATTAATATTTTTACTATTAATATTTTCTTAATTTATGATAGCCAATAAATTGATAAACAACCGAAATCTAACACATTTGGTGTCCAGCTCATGAGGTAGAGCTCAGACCCAACAACAACAACACTTCTGTCAGTCACTTTTCACTTCCTATTGCTCGTACTTTTACCTTTTATCTGTCATGTCACCTTCAGTGGAATTTAAACTTAAGTAACACTGATTGACAAAATGTAGTAAACACCATTGGCAGCACTGGAATGATCTGAAAATAATGTAAAGTGTATTATTTGAAGTATACCAGATCATTTCAATAAACAGGCCTTTAATGGAGACAAATTGTCTCAGTTGAATAAGGGCCTTTCACAGAGAATCTACTGTAACTTGGTCAACTCACACATTCAATTGTTGGACTACTTGTGATAAGGTAATATGGTGCTGGTTAGGTTTGTTGAGGTGAGGGGTAGAATCAGCTGCTTGTCAGTAGGGGTGTAACTACAAAACTGAAAAGCATCTGTAAAACATAAATAGAAAAATTAAAAAAAAACTTGTGCATTAGGAGTGTTATATAGTTTGTTTTATATATATAGATTAATCAAGGTGTACCGCTTGTGTACACTTGTAAATGGCACGGACAACGGAATGGTTTATGTGCACACGTGATGGGACATTGTAATGAGGCTTGAGCACTTGATTAATAACTTGACTTGACTTGACTAATTGAATCTACTACTGCATATGGGCTCATAGTCATTGAAATAATTTTGCCAATAGCTTTGGCCCCACATCTAGAGGCTTCTTAAAAACAAAAAGGTTAGACTCCTGTTTTCTTTTGCCTAGCTCCAGTGAGTGATGACGTCTAATATGCATTAGCATGTACAGCGTGTTTCCACTGACACACAGCTGTCGAACAACGCCGACACACCATCCACGTCTGATCCACCAATCGCACTCCATTGTTGTTGTAATCCACAGGGAACCTGAAATATTCCTGCACAGATGATTTAAAAGAAGCAGATGAGTCTCCTAGCTCCTGTGTGTCATCTGAACTTTCCATAGTTACTCTTCTTCTTCTTGTGTTTTGTTGCGTTTCCTTGTTCTTCTGCATTTGTTCTTTAATGGCGATTGGCAGTTTTAGTTGCATTACCGCTGCATGGACTGGAATGTGGATGCTGCCATTTGTGACTGACTTTTTTCCACTCAGACATATTTGTTGTATGACTGCATGCACTGAACCATGATGTCCGTATCATGACGGTTCAAGATGAATACTAATACCATTATATCCCTAGAAAATAAAAAATACATGCTGCACTCCTCAGGACCAAAGCCGGGCTCCTGTGTCTTGCTTGCCACACTACAGTTTGAAGTAAGGTGGGTTAGCCCTGAAGTTTGGAACAACTACTGCCATGGAGCAGCACATAAGTCTCCCCTGTGATTCCCAACCACAGTCTGGGAGCTGAAGCAGGAAAGGTTAACAATAACTACATGCATGCTATTCTTGCCATCACCTTCAAAACTGTTATCTGTTCCATTCTCTCCTCCTCTCTGTGCTCACATATACAGTAATTGAATCCAGCTGAATTCTCAATAAAGCTGTTCTCATTGACATGTTTTTTCTGTTTCTGTTGTCATGACAGTGGAACAAGTTTGAAACAGTGACTGAAACATGGCCTATTATGACTACATGTTAACCAGCAGTCTCACTTTCATCATGGGGCAGTACTGCTGACTCTCTTAGTAGCTAGGGTTTGTTCAAAGTTACTTGATTTGTGGAGAGGTGCTTTTTTGAAAAGTAATGTAGCGACAAATGCCTTTAATAGAAACTGTTCACGCCCAATCGTTTTGAGAAAGCAATGACCAGTGGAGAAACTCCAACACTTGACCAGCTGACCAAGCCAACAATGACTTTTTAAGAAGTTCAGTGTGTGTGTGTGTGTGTCTGTGTGTGTGTGTGTGTGTTTTCTGACCTGCCGAGGCCTCTGATCTCTGCTGTCCTGAACTGTGGAGGGTCAGGAGGAGCTGGCTGCTGCTGATCTGCAGATCCAGTCTCCAGGACTCTCGGCTCAGTTGCACAGAGAGCAGTAGCCCTTCAGAGTTCCATGTCCTGAACTGGAAACACACAGAGAAGCCTGCCATGAGGCCAGATGGTGCAGCCGCTGGGAGCAACAGGAAGCTGCTGCTGGAGCTCAGGAAGGTGCAGGCAGGCAGGTGGGGCCAGGAGCACGAGAAGGTCACATTTCCCTTGAGGATGAGAGAGCCAAAGGATAATATGACAGTATGTTTGACTGATTGTCTGACTGACAGTCTGGCTGACATTGGGACTTTCCAGTGATGTCAACGTGTTCCCATATTTCAGCTATTTACATTGTGAGTACAATGTTATTATTACTGAAAGAAATGATGGGGGGAAAAAACTATGAATATGAAGTTGTAATAAACTGAAATTATCAGCCTATTTGAAATGAATGACCATCTGACATTTAGGAAAAACAGAAAATTAATTTTACTTTTTCATTAAAGTATTTATACATATATACAATACATATGATTTTTTATCTGCATGCTCCTTTGCTTGGATAACTGTGAAGAAGTTTTACTATAGCTATATTTATAGTCCCCTGACACTGGTTGAATAGAATCAACATTACCCTGTCAACCAGATGTCACAGCTCACAGAGTTCCCCTCTTGTCTCCATCTCCACACCTCCCTACCCCTTCACCTGACTGCTGCTTCATCTCCACACCTGTCTCCCATCCTCTAATAATCTCATGTTCTGCCATATTAACTAATCTTTACGCTGTCTGTCAGTCTGTATCTTGTTCTGTACCAGAATTATTTTCCATGTTTCGTCATGACAATGACAAACTTCAAACAAGCTTCTCCTGTGTTAAGGATTACCAGTGTTCACTTCTCTGTGGAGAGACTGCATCTGTCCTCATCATCTCAGCCAACCAGCCTCAGTCGCCTCACTCATCAGGCTGCCTGTCCCCTGCCTCATCTCCGCCTCTGTAACCTCTGTCCTCAGCTACCTTGTGTCTGCATTTGGGTCCAGAACAAACCAGGCCTTAACAGTGGATGAGTATAGTGCATATAGCACGTTTATAGAGTATAGTGGAGTAAAAGAAACTCACCACGGTGTAAATCTGTGGCTTGCGTCTCTTTGCCAGGTCGATGATGTTGATACCGTTGTAGTTTAGGTTTTCAATGCAGCCGTGGAAGTTCTTCCTGAGAAAGGTTCCAGGTTTGCCAGGCAGCGGAATGCCGCCAAAGCTCAGCTTTTATGAAGAATGCAGAAAAAACATTATAATCATATCACAGAGACATGTAGTCATGTAGGGGATATAGAAACCTGATTTTTTAAGTCAGGTATGGGATTATAGAAACCAGGGCCCGTATTAACAAAGCATTTTATCTTACCACTAAGAGAAGTTACACTAAAGATTTTTGACTAAAATTCCTGTTCACAAAGCTGCTGAGACCAACTTTTACTAAGGAAAAGTAAAAACTCCTAAGCTAAGAGTGCGATTCCGTTGCTATGACTGACGTTAATTTTCATGGATGAGCTCGCTTACAAGAACCACAGTGATTGGTTGATGAAAACGCATGGGCAACATCCCACAGTAATAATAAAAAAACACTGAGAAATAAACAAATAAAAATTTAATAATAACTGATTAGTTGCTGTTTATAAAAGTATTACATTCTCCAAAATGCATCTGTTTGATAAGGTTTGTGTCGACCCCGGAGAATTTAATTTTACTAAAAAAACTTACAATAAAGAGCTCATCTGTCATAGACAACCTAACTAAAGCTAACTGGCAGCCTATTAGCCACAGTCTGTTGTAGCTGTACCTATTGTAATGTAGCTGTGGTCCCGGCTGTGGGTTGAAGTGTGAAAAGAGTTCCACTGTTCCCCACCACGTGACGTCCAGCTGGAAAATGATCCTTTCAAACAGCTGCCTCAGGTCACTCTCCATTTAGATCCATGAATCGTGTGTAGATCCTGGACACAGTACAGTACCCTGTACAACAGTGTCTACAACTGTACAGGCATCCAGTACAACCTGTGTGTTGATGGTGTGATTTTGTTTTCCTGTTTACAAATACCTCCTCATCCTGTGATGGTACAATCATTTTTACATGCATTCCGTCTATGGCACCGATCACACCGGGTAGACCGACCATGAAGCTGCTTTTTCTCTGTATTTCTCTGTAGTTGTTGAACATCTAAAGGAAATTAAAGGAATTGTTCTATGATCTACAGAGACATTTGCTGTTTGGTGAATAACCTTACAGACAGCTGGGAGATCTCCAAGTTGTCAGCATTGCAAAGTTGCATTTTCTCTGTTGCCAAGTAACGCAGCATTGCCAAACACTTAATTTCCACACTGATCAGGTTATTTCAGTTGTTTTTCATCGTTTAAGGTTTCCAAAACACTGCGAATGACGGCAGCTCTTTAAGATTCTTTATGATTTGGTCTTAGTGAGTGAGTCTTGACTGCTTCTAACTTCTCCAAGACTTTGTGAATAGTTCTTAGTTAGAAAAATAATGAGTCTTAAATAAAGGACTGACACACCCATTATTTTGAGTTAGGAGCTACTTTTAGCCTTAAGATGCTTTGTGAATACAGGCCCTGATATCTGTTGTCAGGTAGGGGATTATAGAAGCATGATTTTTGTAGTCAGGTAGGGGATTATAGAAACTTGATTTCTGTTGTCAGGTAGGGGATTATAGAAACCTGATTTGTCCTTGAGATAGGTAAAAAGGTTTCTAAGTAACTCCCCCCACTTAATTTTACTCATGGTACTGAAATTATTCTTCAGTCTGAATTACTGACAGGGTGGACTAACCTCATAGTCGACCTCCAGTGAGTCTCCCTCCCCTTTGGTTTGGAAATGCTGCGTGTGGGAGTCCATTGTGAGGTTCACCTGTTTGTTGAAGCGCTCAATGACGACAGAGTGCCAGTGCTGGTCGTCCAGCAGACTGCCCACTGTGACAGCAACACGACTGCTGCTGAACCTCAGCCTGGTGTCGTCTGACAAAGACATAAAACACCTCAGTGAATAGGTAATTATCTGAAGTCATTTACTCAATAAAAAGAATTGCTTGTTCCAGTTTCTCATATGTAATTTGGAGGTTTAAGTTACAGGACTCAAAACTTATGACTTTTAAACTCCACTTTAACCTAAAATGCCTTCATATCCAAAATGTGGTATTCTGGTAAATAAACTGAACTGCAAACGAAAGCTGAGGATTTGGTTTGAAGAGTGTCTGTGATTTTGATGTTTTGGTTTTTTTTTGGCTGATGAAAGTTTTCAAATTGTGATTGACATGAACTCAAACTGACTGCAACTGCTGTCAGGTCAAGTTATTCCTCTCTAACTATGCCACACCCCTTTCATGTTTGTTACAGCCTCCAAGAATAAAGCTCAAAAGGGGCAGGAGGCTGCAACATATGTAAAAAGGACACCAGACAAGAATAACATTTCACTCAAGCTTTATTGAAATATCCCCCGAAATTATTCATAGTTTATTGACCTAAACCAAAGAAAACGAAAAGATATGGAGACCCTGGCCAAAATAAGCAAACGACAGGTAAACGCTGGGCCAACCACAAAGTGGGCCGTTGCTCCCAGCGCTTCCTGCTAGACTACCTAAACCCAACTTAACCTAAAACAAAAGACGAATAACATGACTACCGATAATCTCCAGCCCGAAAGAACATAAACTAAAATAACAAAACCCCACCGCACCTAACTGTGCGTGGAGGAACGAACCCGGCTTGGAGAAGGAAGAGAGGACAAAAGAACCCTCACCCAGGTACAGCTGTCTGTCTGTGTGTGTGTGTGTGTGTGTATGTGTCTCCTCCCTGTCTCTGCACTCTCCGCCCCTTTTATCCCTTCCCTCTGTCCCCGAGTGCGGATTGCACCCAGGTGTGAACCATGCAGAGGGAACTGGAAGGCAAGTGCAGCCGCGAGAGAGGACGGGACACCAAAACCAGGGCGCATACAACAATGTTGAGCACTGAAGGAAATTGATCATTTTTCTGAGATCTGTAACTAGGAGGTGCCAGCACACAGACAGGAAGCTGTTTAGACTGGTCATGTCTGCTGCAGGTACCACTGCACTCCCACTGTTGGTCCTATCAATGTTCTTCCTTCCTTCTACCTTTGTGTCTGCCATTATCCCCACCCTGTTGATCAGCTGAAACAACTTTGGTGTGCTTAGGGTCTGACTGATATACTGGTTTGAAGAAATTAAACCAATGTGATTATCTTTTTGACATTTTACCAGTTTCCTCCTTGTTGCTGAGGTTCAAATCAGTTTCATCAGCTCAATGCACAAAACTCCACATGCTTCAGCCATCACTGAGACCTGAGTGATCAACATCTCTTTCTTCTTAATCATAATTAAATTTCATCCAAAATAGGCAAATGTAGCGGCTTTGTACTCTCTCTCTTTGCGTTGTGTAATTTAAGAGACGAAGATGACACACATACACATCTGAAGAATGTAAAATGAAAAGAAAGTGCAAGATAGCGAGCAATGTGTAGCACTAGCCATTTTGTAAACCCAATTAAAAGAAAAACCGTTCGGGAACTATATGTTTAAAATAATACAACTTCAACCACCCCTTAGTATTGGAAATTACAGTAATTAATATGACACAATGCGGAGCTCATAGCTCGTGCACAGCGAGGTCCGACTGTTGCTACCCCCAGGGTTGCACGACCCTAAACCAAAGGGGTGCTGCATTTAATGACCATGGGACAAACAAGTTTACGTGTTGTGAGATGAGTTTTTATGGCAAGTGGAATCACCTACTTCTTAACTCCGTTACACAAACAGGCAATTTATGAGTACACTGTAAAAAAAAAACAAACGTATTTTCCGTAATTAAAATACAGTTTATAGCTTTAATTTTACATGAGATTTTCCGTATTTTTGGGGCTTTTTAATGTTAAATAAAAGCCATTTACCCGTATAAAAACAATGAAATTACCTATAAATAAGGTCTAACATTGTTATAATACAAATAATAAGGCTTAAAATTGCAGAAAGGTACTGTTATTAATTGGTTTTTATTACATAATTTTACATTTAAAAAAACTTGGATATTAATTCATATGTGATGTAATAAAATTATATACCACACATAAAAACATTTGATTTCTCTTTCAAAAAATATCCCAAAACTGTTGAAAACCTCGGTAGGGGGTTTAAAATTGCAACAATCTACTGTTAATTTTTGGTTTTTACATGTAATTTTATAAAGATTTCTTGTATATTTAACATACCTTTCATGTTAAAAAAGTATTTTATTAACAGTATCTTAGCCTGTTTGGTAAAAACCCAAAGACCTTTGGTTATATAACACTATCTTACACTCTAAAAACATCAATGAAAAATACATACAAGGCAAAAGTTGGATGTAATTCTTTAATGACAAAAAAGATTGTGAACATTAAACAAGTTTTTTTTTTTTTTAATAAAAATACATGAGTGCTCAGTATGATACTTACAGATCATCTTGATGGTTAAGATTACTGATGCTGAACAGGCGGTTTGGGTTATACAATGTGAGTTGTATAACCCAGGTATACCCTGGCTTACTACTACAGTCCGTAGGGAGATAGAAGTCCAAGGTGAAAAGTCCATTGCCATAAAAGTGTCCTTTAGTAGTAAGGATGTTTCCAAGGTGCTACCTCCTCCTGTCCTGTCCTGTAGCTGTTGATGCAAGAGAGCAGAAAGGGCGCAGCGAATGTTACTGTATGTGGACATCAAGGTGGTGAACTTTGTAGCTTTTAAATGGGCCAAGCTCAATGTCCTAACACGTGAAAAAAGAAAAAGTTTTAAAAATGTATCTATTTATTCACAATGTATTCATCATTTACTTTTTCTAGAGTTGTATATCTTACCTAGAAAAGTAATAATGTCAAGGATTCAGCTGAGGACCACTCAACTTCGGGACTTCAGGACCACTGGACATATTTGACTCAGCCTGCTGGACAGCACAACATATGCTTTTACTGACTGAACAGATATTCCACAAATGCAACAGGAGTACATCTTTTAACACTGGTCAAACAGCCATAACATTATAATCATCAACAAATGAACAGTATAACTAAGGTAATTATGACACTTTGGCCTGAAATACAGTATGTCCTGGCATGCAAAATCAAGCACCCCGTTTTTCTCAAAACACTCAACAGCCACTTCAAAGGCGATGTCACTTCAAAGAGGAGAAAAAAGCGGGAGTCTGAAATAGCTGCAAACATAACATTGACTTCCACAGCAAATTTCAACCTCTGCAGCAACTGTGGCCGCCAAATGTTGGAGAAAAAAAGATTGTCCACAGACCTGCTGATAATGTTACAGTCTATGAACCTAACAACCAACGACAGAACCAGCTGTAAGTTACCTTAGAGCTAACGTTAGCCTAATGGTAAAGTATCTGGACACAGCTAAAGTTGCTTATCAATTTGCCCTTCACTGGCAACGTTAGCTAGTAGCAATTGAAAACACATAATCTACATAATTTCACATAAACAACATAATCTAAATAATTCCACTCATAAAAAATGTTTACCTTGTTAAACTTGATTCCACCTTTCCCTGGCAGCCGAAGACAGAAAGTTCTGGAGGAGAGCAGAGAGTGTAGCATAGCTCACACACACAACTGTCCCGGAGCTCGAGGAGGCGGAGCTGAGTGCAATGCTCTGATTGGACGGTAAAGATTCAAACTTTAATATTTGAATAAGGCGCCTTTCTGTCCAGGGTGTGTACTCAAATTTAAAATGCATATATTTATTACAACCCGTTTTCCAAACATTGACTTACCTTAAAAGTATAATGGGGAAAAAATCTGAAAAATGTCAATGATAAAGACTATATTTTTATATAGTTTTTATACCGTTTTTATACAGTTTTTATACAGTTTACACCTGCTTATACATGTTATACATTGACAAAAACACATTTATTCAACATTTGTTGTTGTGAAAAGTTCTGTAATTACACAAGATTTTTGTAAAGTAACAAACAAATCTCAATAAAATTACAGAACAAGTACTTCTTTTACTGTTAATTGTCAGTCATTTTATCTCATTTTATAATCTATTTACAGTATTAAACTTGAATTTAACAGTTTAATCTCTTAAATAACGAAGAAATACTTGTGAAATTACGCTAAATTTGCAAATGTATTTTAACAGTATTTTTATGTGAAAGAAAACAATTTTCTTTTTAAAAAAAGGAAATTTTATGGTTTTTCACAGTTACTGTTTTCATGTTATTTTACATTTGACATGTAAAATCACAGTCTAATTTTGTAATTTTATTAATGTTTTCATATATTTTAAAAATACAGGAAAAGTCTGTGAAATATACAGTAAAAATTCAGTTAAATTTCAGATTTCTTTTACAGTGTAACTTTAATGGTAAATCAGAGAATGACAGAACAGATAACTAAGTATTGCACAAAATTTATTTACAGATTTTCATAGTGACAAAGCCGGTCAGTGTATGTACCAGATGCGCTCAGGGTCCTGTGTTTGCAGATAACATCGGAGTTTTAAATCGAAAAAACAACTGGACTTGATTATTTGCTTGGGAAGACGTTTCACCTCTCATCCAAGAGGCTTCATCAGTTCATGTACGCATCTGACCAGGCTGGTACTGGTCCAACTTTCTGGTGTGGAGACCCAGGTATTTAACCTCTTGTGGGCGCTCAGGCTGATGATGTCACTGGTTCCCTTTTGTGCTCCAAGTGTCAACGACAGTCGTTTGACAGTCGACAATCCATCAAGTCCAGTTGTTTTTTCGATTTAAAACTCCTTTAGGATACTATGACCTGGACAAATGAGAGTATGCACAGGCTGATCACACATTATGATTGGCAGTACGTCAGAACGTGTACGGATTAGGGATTGACCAATACAATATTTTCAAGGCCAATTCCAATATCGATTATTAGTCATCAAGGGCTCCTTGATTACAATTACTGATATTTGGAACAGATATGCCATGACAAAACTACTGCTAGATGAGGACTCTTGCCATGGCGTCCAGGTGTTTCTATTGTTTTGTCCACCCCATTGATATCAGTAGGCTAAATAACAGAAACACCTCTGTATAATTGTCACACGGTGAGGTTAAGTTGGGGTTTTGTCCTGTCTCCATGTCTTGTCATTTCCTGTTTTATTTTGAAAAGTAACTCTCCTCTCGTTTCAGGTCACTTGCCCTTCCTCATGTGTCACCTGTCTGAGTGTCTTCCCTGATTCCTGATTGTGTCCACCTGTTTCCCATTGCCCTCATGTGTCTTATAGTCTGCGTCTCCCTTTGTCTTGTGCCAGAGTGTCTCGTTCCAGTCGTGCACCCCAGCCTACTATCACAGTCCATGCCTTGCCTTGTCTTTGCATTATACTTCGTCTTTACCTCCTTGTGAGTGAGTTTTTGTTTGTAATTTCATAGAATAGAGTTTTTTGTTTGTCAAGTTTATAGTAGTTTTTGTAACCTCCTTGTGAGTGATTTTTTGTTTGTAATTTCATAGAATAGAGTTTTTTGTTTGTCAAGTTTATAGTAGTTTTTGTAACCTCCTTGTGAGTGATTTTTTGTTTGTAATTTCATAGAATAGAGTTTTTTTTTTTTTTTTTTGTCAAGTTCATAGCAGTTTTTGTAGCCTCCTTGTGGAGTGATTTTCTGTTGGTTTATTCCTTTTTTATTTCAGCAGTTTTGTCCCTCCAGTTGGAGTGGGTTTTGTTTATTAGATTCTTCCCGAATAGCATAATTTTTTCATAGTTGGTTTTATTTGTCACTCCCTCTCGAGGTAGCAGTATTTCAATAAAGACTGCCTTATTGACACATCTGAGTCCTCATTCTAGTCCAGGCCTGACAGAACACTCTGGCCAGTATGGACTCAGCAGAGGATCAACAGCTGGCAGAGTACCTGCGTGCCCAAGAGGCCCGTCTCTCCCGTCAGGAGGAGTTTCAGACGGCTTTGGCTCACCAGTTGAGTCTCCTTACGGGGCAAATTCAGGGCCTGCAGGATCGTCCTGCTCAGACGACCACAGCTCCCGAGTCTCCGGCAGCTGTTGCTGCTCCCGCCCCGGCTGTGCTCAGCATCGGGGCTGGCAGTAGGTTAGCCCAACCAGAGAAATTCTCTGGGGAACCGGGACTATGTAAGACTTTTATCATTGACTGTTCACTGCATTATGAGCTATCTCCCCAGGCTTTCCCCACTGACCGGTCCAGGATAGCCTTCATGATGTCCCATCTGACCGGACGAGCCAAGGCTTGGGCCTCAGCAGAGTGGGCTCGGGACTCTCCACTCTGCAGCTCCTTCACAGACTTTCAGGCAGCTTTGCAAAAGACTTTTGACCCAGTTACGACTGACCGGGAAAGGGCGCAGGAACTGAGCAGACTCAAGCAAGGCAGTGACTCTGTTTGTGACTACGCCATCCACTTCCGCACCTTGGCTGCGGAGAGTGGGTGGAACTCTACCGCCCTGTATGATGTGTTCTTGAAGGGGCTGGCAGCCTCCATTCAAGATCTTCTCGTGCCTTTGGATCTACCACCAGATTTAGACTCCCTCATCGCGCTCGCCATCCGGACGGACAATAGGGTCCGCCAACTCAGACAGCAACGTGGCGGCCGATCTTCAGAGAGACCCACGCGCACCCAAGCACCGAACTGGCCAGCTCCCTGCCGTCCACCGCTGGAGCAGTGTCGTCATTTCCCCGCGGAGGGAGAGGAGGAGCCCATGCAGCTGGGAAGGGCTCGGCTGACTCCTGAGGAGCGACAGAGACGACAGCAGGAGGGCCGGTGCTTTTATTGCGGTGAATTAGGTCATCTTGTCGCCGTCTGCCCAGCCAAGAGATCCATAGTGGTGAGTAAGTTCACTGCTTCAAGCTCCGTTTTACGTACCCTCACCACGGTCAAGGTAATGCACCACACCGTCACAGATCTTGATGCACTTATTGACTCAGGGGCTGATGAGAGTTTGATGGACTGGGGTTTAGCTGAGGAACTGGGCCTCAAATCTGAACTCTTAGTTAAGCCAATTAAGGCCAAAGCTCTCAACGGTAAAGAACTGTTCACCATCACACACATCTCTGAACCCCTCAAATTGCACATAAACCAACATGGAGAACACATACGTTTTTATTTATTCAAGTCACCTTCTCATACACTGATTCTGGGACTGCCGTGGCTGTTTCACCACAACCCTCATGTGAACTGGGGAAATTATGGGGTGGGGGGAGGACTGTGTTGGAGACTGCTTTGACATCTCGACTCAGGGGGAAGATGTTACTGTGGCTAACTTTGCCTCTGCTAATCCCGCCACAGACTCCGAGTACCCGGACCTGAGCTCCGTGCCTTCCTGCTACCACTGCCTTCGGGAGGTATTTAGTAAAAACAAGGCCATGTCACTCCCTCCACATCGGCCATATGACTGTGCAATTGAACTGATTCCAGGCTCCACCATACCCAAGGGCCGTCTGTACTCGTACTCTGGGCCAGAGAGGGTGGCCATGCAGGAGTACATCAAGACCTCACTGAAGGCAGGGTTGATCCGCCCTTCATCATCTCCAGCAGGGGCCGGTTTCTTCTTTGTGGGCAAGAAGGACGGTTCCCTAAGACCTTGCATAGACTACAGCCCTCTTAATGACATTACAATTAAAAACCGTTACCCACTTCCTCTCATGTCTTCGGTGTTTGACCAGCTCCAGCAGGCCAAGGTATTCACAAAGCTAGACCTTCGCAATGCTTACCATTTAGTCAGAATAAGAGAGGGTGACGAGTGGAAAACAGGTTTTAACACACCAAATGGTCATTACGAGTACCTGGTCATGCCGTTCGGGTTAACCAATGCGCCTGCGGTGTTCCAAGCCATGATTAATGAGGTACTCAGGGATTTTCTTGACCATTTTGTTTATGTCTACATTGATGATATTCTCATTTACTCCCCTGACCTTGACTCACACCAAGACCATGTAACCAGAGTACTTAAAAGATTGTTGGAAAATAATCTCTATGTCAAAGCAGAAAAGAGTGAGTTCCATGCCGACACCGTCTCCTTCCTGGGCTTCATTGTAGCCCCTGGAAGAGTGCAGATGGACCCGGCTAAAATTAGCGCTGTAGCCGAGTGGCCCACACCTGATAGCCGCAAGAAGGTTCAGCAGTTTCTCGGTTTCGCTAACTTTTACAGGCGGTTTATCAAGGGCTTTAGCGCAATAGCTGCCCCTCTCCATGCTCTTACTTCCTCTCAGGTGCGTTTCCACTGGTCTCCAGAGGCGGAGACAGCCTTCCAGACCCTCAAGCGTCGCTTTACCTCGGCTCCCATCCTCACCATGCCAGACACCCAGTGACAGTTTGTAGTCGAAGTAGATGCCTCCAACGAAGGGATCGGGGCTGTTCGCTCTCAAAGGTCGGAGCAGGATGGTAAGATGCATCCCTGTGCCTTCTTGTCACGACGGCTGTCCAAAGCTGAGCGGAACTATGATGTCGGCAACCGGGAGCTGCTGGCGGTCAAGGTCGCTCTGGAGGAGTGGAGACATTGGCTTGAGGGGGCTAACCATCCATTTATAGTCTGGACTGATCACAAAAACCTTGAATATATTAGAAAGGCCAAGAGACTTAATTCTCGCCAGGCCAGGTGGTCTCTTTTTTTTAACCGTTTTTCTTTTTCCCTCTCTTACAGGCCGGGGTCTCGCAACGTCAAACCAGACGCCCTGTCTCGACTCTTTGACCCCGAGCCTGTTGCCAAGGAACCAGAAACTATCCTCCCACTAACCTGTGTGGTTGGAGCGGTGACTTGTCAGATAGAAAATGAGGTCAAGCAGGCTAATGGTGAGGCTCCGCCACCTAGTGGGTGCCCAGAGAATCGCTTGTTTGTCCCGGTTGAGTTGCGCCCACAGGTGATCCACTGGGCGCACACCTCACTGCTTTCCTGCCATCCGGGAGTTCGGAGGACAATGTTCGCCATCTCTCGGAGGTTCTGGTGGCCATCCATGGAGCCGGAGGTCCGGGAGTACGTAGAGGCATGTTCGGTCTGCGCCCGAAACAAGACATCCTCCAGGTCACGTATTGGGCTTTTGCAGCCGCTCCCCATCCCCTCCAGACCATGGTCTGACATCTCCATGGACTTTGTCACGGGGCTCCCGGTCTCTCAATGTAACACCACTGTACTCACAGTGGTGGATAGATTTTCCAAGATGGCTAGGTTCATTGCTTTGCCGAAACTGCCCTCCGCCAAGGAAACGGCAGAGATCATGATGAACAATGTTTTCAGGATTCATGGATTTCCCAAGGACATTGTCTCTGACCGGGGGCCCCAGTTTACTTCCCGGTTCTGGAGGGAGTTCTGTCGACTCATTGGGGCTAAGGCCAGCCTGACTTCAGGTTACCACCCGGAGGCCAATGGCCAGACTGAACGCCTCAACCAACAACTGGAAACCGGCCTTCGGTGTCTAGTCGCCCAGAATCCCTCCTCCTGGAGCAAACACCTGGTCTGGGTCGAGTATGCCCACAATTCACTGCCCACCTCAGCCACAGGATTCTCACCTTTTGAATGTGTATTTGGTTATCTGCCCCCTGTGTTTGCAGACAACGAGCCCGAGGTGTCAGTGCCCTCCGCTCATGCCGTGATTCGTCGCTGTCGCCGTATCTGGGCAGCCGCCTGGCAGGTGTTAATTCGCCAAGGGGACCGAGTCAAGAAGGCTGCAGACCGCAAGAGACGACCTGCCCCAGCCTACCAGCCAGGTCAGAGGGTGTGGCTGTCGGCTAAGGATCTCCACGTCAGGGTTCCCTCCAAGAAGCTGGCGCCACGGTTCGTTGGTCCGTTCCCCATCACCAAGATCATCGGTCCTGCAGCTGTCCGCCTTCGCCTGCCTCGATCCCTTCGTGTTCACCCTACCTTCCACGTGAGCCAGATCAAACCTGCGAAGGAGAGTCGGATGCTCCCAGCTGCCACACCTCCGCCGCCACCTGAAGTGGTAGACGGCGGTCCAGTTTATAAGGTCAAGCAGTTGTTGGCGGTACGTGGCCGGGGTAGACAATACCTGGTGGATTGGGAAGGCTATGGACCTGAGGAAAGACAATGGATCCCTTCCCGCTACATTGTAGACCTGAGCCTCATAGAGGACTTTCATAGGGACCACCCTGAACAGCCTGGGCCGTCGGGAGTCGGCCCTAGAGGGGGGGGTACTGTCACACGGTGAGGTTAAGTTGGGGTTTTGTCCTGTCTCCATGTCTTGTCATTTCCTGTTTTATTTTGAAAAGTAACTCTCCTCTCGTTTCAGGTCACTTGCCCTTCCTCATGTGTCACCTGTCTGAGTGTCTTCCCTGATTCCTGATTGTGTCCACCTGTTTCCCATTGCCCTCATGTGTCTTATAGTCTGCGTCTCCCTTTGTCTTGTGCCAGAGTGTCTCGTTCCAGTCGTGCACCCCAGCCTACTATCACAGTCCATGCCTTGCCTTGTCTTTGCATTATACTTCGTCTTTACCTCCTTGTGAGTGAGTTTTTGTTTGTAATTTCATAGAATAGAGTTTTTTTTTTTTTTTTTTTTTTTTTTTTTTTGTCAAGTTCATAGCAGTTTTTGTAGCCTCCTTGTGGAGTGATTTTCTGTTGGTTTATTCCTTTTTTGTTTCAGCAGTTTTATCCCTCCAGTTGGAGTGGGTTTTGTTTATTAGATTCTTCCCGAATAGCATAATTTTTTCATAGTTGGTTTTATTTGTCACTCCCTCTCGAGGTAGCAGTATTTCAATAAAGACTGCCTTATTGACACTCTGCATCTGAGTCCTCATTCTAGTCCAGGCCTGACAATAATGTAACATAGTTCAACAGCTCCTCACACTACATCCTCCAAAATGATCATACAGTTGAATCAACAACTGTCTGAAACAATTTTATTACAAACTGAACATTATCATCAGGCCAATGACCTGTTCTACAACAGGTTTAACACAACCTCACCTGTTCTCACTCCCACTTCTTCAGCTGCAGCTTCTTGTACGGCATCTTCTTCACAGCCTGCAACTCCCTCCACACTGGGGTCAAGTCTCCTGTCCTTTACAGAGGAAGAGGTAAGAGCAGAGCTCAAGAGGCTAAAAAAGCAGCAGGCCCGGATAGTGTGTGTCCGAGGCTGTTAAAGGACTGTGCAGCTTGGCTGAGCCTCTCCAGAGGATCTTCAACTTAAGTCTACAAACAGGGAGGGTCCCGGTCCAGTGGAAAACATCATGTCTTGTTCCAGTACCTAAAGTAGGATGACCAGCTGATATAAATGACTACAGAGCAGTGGCCCTCACATCACACATGATCACTCATGAAGACCCTGGAGCAGCTGCTTCTCTGCCTTCTGAGGCCACAGGTTGAACATGCACTAGACCCACTACAGTTCGCCTACAATGAACATATTGGATTGGATGATGCCGTCCTTTATATACTCCACCGGGTCCATTCTTACTTGGATGAACCAGGTAGTTACATCAGGATTATGTTCTTTGATTTTTGATCTTTGATTTTTCAAGTGCATTTAACACCATCCAACCCCACATTCTTAAAGACAAGGGATGGGGGTTGATCCCTGCTTCACGTCCTGGATTGTGGATTACACGACAAGACGAATGGGCAGGAAGAGGAGGGCAGGGATCTGACGATGGTCTTCAGTGAATGGACAAGAACTACCTCCTTCTGAACACCTCCAAGACAAAAGAGATGGTCATTGACTTTTGGAAGTCTAAGCCCACCTATCAGCCAGTCAACATTTGAGGGAAGGACATTGAGGTGGTGCACACTTATAAATACCTAGGTGTGCACCTGGAAGGTAAACTGGACTGGTCCCTGAACACAGATGCCATCTACCAGAAGGGGCAGAGCCTCTTCCTCAGGAAGCTCAGGTCCTTTGACATCTGCAGTGAAATGCTGCATGTTTTATCAGTCAGTGGTGGCCAGGGCCTGGTCAGCAGCATGTCAGATATGAACACAAGGAGACGGAACAGCTGGTGAAAAAGGCTGGGTCTGTGCTTGGCAGGAGTCTGGACTCACTCAGGACTGTTGTGGAGAGATGCATGCGATGTAAGATGGAGGCCATCCTAGACAATACCAACCATCCTATCCACAACATTCTGGCAGGACAGAGAAGCAGCTACAGGTGCAGCAAATGTCTCATCTCACTGTGCTGCAGAACAGAGAGGTTCAGGAGATCCTTTGTTTCTACTGCCATCAGGCTGTAGAACAGGGGTGTCAAACGTATTTTCCGCTCCGTTGTTGGAGCACTGGACAGGGTCGGGGCGGACTGGTCCCGCGCCATAAGCCTGGCCACTGATGGTGCGCCGTCAATGATCGGGAAAAAAGCATGTGTTGTGACCAAGTTCAGAGAGAAAGTACAAGCCGCAAATGGAGGGGGTGATTTTTGGACATTTCATTGCATTTTGCATCAGGAGGCATTATGCTGCAAGTCCTTAAAAATGGATCACGTCATGGAGGTGGTTGTCCGAACTGTTAATTTCATCCGAGCCAGAGGTCTCAATCATCGTCAGTTTGACAGCCTTCTCAGTGACTGTAACATTACCCATGGTCTGCCATACCACACTGAGGTAAGATGGTTAAGCAGAGGTGCTGTGCTGAAGCGCTTCTTTGATCTACGTGGGGAAATCGGACAATTTATGGAGAAAAAAGGAAAACCTGTTAAGGAATTACAGTGCCCACTTTGGCTGCAGGACCTTGCATTTATGGTTGATATTACAGAGCACTTGAATAATCTGAAAAGAAGGTTGCAGGGACGCAAAAAAATTGTAACACGGTATTATGACAGCATTCAACTTAAAGCTCACGTTATGGGAGACGCAGATAGCAAGCGGAGACCCTGCTCATTTTCCCTGTCTCCGAGATGTGTGCGCAGCAAGCGTTAATCCTGACGTGAAACAGTACAAGGACAAGATTTCAGGGTTGCTGAGGGAGTTTGAGAAACGATTTCAGGTCTTTAGCGAACTCGAGACAGAATTCGCAGTTTTTCGCTCACCATTCACAGTCAGAGCTTCTGATGTGCGTGTTGACATGCAACTTGAAATCATTGATTTGCAGTGTGATGTAGAATTGAAGGACAAATTTGCCTCTGTGGGCTCAGACACATTTTACAAGTATCTCCTACCACGCTATCCTAAATTGACAGCACTGGCTGCAAAAATGTTGTCCATGTTTGGGACTACCTACCTTTGTGAGCAAGTTTTCTCACTAATGAACATTAATAAATTGAAGCTAAGCTCAAAGCTCACACATAAGCACTTAAATGAGATTCTGAAACTGGCTGCTACTCAGGATATGATGCCTGATAATACTGAGCAAGACTAAATTCTATGGCTGCTTTGAACGTTGCACTATAAAATAAACAAATGTGAATATTTGCTCTAGTAATTGCTGTGAAAGTCAGTGGTAGTAAGAAACAGATTTACAAGAGAAGAGTATTGTTAAGTAAAATATTATGTCTTATGCATGCCACATATGTTATCTATGTGAGTTTTTTTTTTGTTTACATTTTATGCATTAACAAGGAAGGGGCCAAATTTACTTCATCAAATGTCTGTTTAAAACAGCTGCCACTTAAGATTTCAAGTGTGTGGCCTCAATTTATGTGTTCAGAATTGCTTCCTAGATGTGGAAAATGGATTTTGAATTCATTCATTTCTAAATTTAGATGAGGTTAGTGTATTTTAACATACAGGGCAGTGTTTTTAAGTTCCACAAAACTGTTGACTAAATGTTTTTAAAGTTTTTTTTATGTATAATGCACTTAAATAAATGTTAAACTGAGTAGAAGTGTAAAAGGACAATTAATTTAATGTAAAGATTTTTATAATTTATTTCTTCTGTGCACTAATACAAAGAAAAAAAGTGGACTTACAGTTAGTTCTATGTAATTTTGGAATGAGTTTACTGGTCTGACCCCCTTGAGATCAGATTAAGCTGTATGCGGCCCCCAGACCAAAATGAGTTTGACACCCCTGCTGTAGAACACCTCAGCCAAAGGAAGTGGACTAATCTAATTATTATTGTTTATTTATCATTAACTGTTTTTTTTTTGTTTGTTTGTTTTTTTACAATGAGCTAATGGACACATGAATTTCCCTTAGGGGATAAATAAAGTATCTATCTATCTATCTATCTATCTATCTATCTATCTATCTATCTATCTATCTATCTATCTATCTATCTATCTATCTATCGTAGCGTGAATACCACAATGTAGAACTTGCTCTTGTTGAAAAGGGGGCACCAGTCCACTGTCAGGCCTGGACTAGAAAGAGGACTCAGATGCAGTGTGTCCAATAAGGCAGACTTTATTTATATTTCTCCAACCTCGGCTGTGAGTGACAAAATAATCCAGCTATGAAATTTATACTATCAAGTCATAAGACTAAAATAATCAGGAAGAAAATAATCTAATAAACAAAACCCACTCCAAATAGAGGGACAAAACTGCAGAAACAAACGGAATAAACCAACAGAAAATCACTCCACAAGGAGGAAGACAAAAGCTAAATACTATGAACACTGAATCTCTCCCTGAGGAGGAAAACCGAAACACTACAGTATAAAGACAAAATAAGAGCGCTCTCAAAAATGGAGGCTCTACAATTACACCTAAGAATCTACAACTAGAACAAAAATTCACTCCAAAGGAGGCTACAAAAATTGCTATAAACTTGACAGGAACAGATGACTCTAAACTATGAAACTACAAACAAAACAAATCACTCGCATGGAGGTAAAGAATACGTACAACAAGGCAGACACAAGACAAGCTCTGTGACGACTGGCTGGGGTGCACGAACGGAACGAAACACTCTGGCACAGGACAAAGGGAGACGCAGACTATAAGACACATGAGGGCAATGGGAAACAGGTGGACACAATCAGGAATCAGGGAAGACACTCCGACAGGTGACACATGAGGAAGGGCAAGTGACCTGAAACGAGAGGAGAGTTACTTTTCAAAATAAAACAGGAAATGACAAGACATGGAGACAGGACAAAACCCCAACTTGACCTCACCGCATGACATCCACATGGAGGACAACTTGATTAGTTATGGATTAGGTTGATCAATCTCACATCAAACATTGTGATTTCTCGATTACATTGATCTCCGATCTCCACTTCAAGGAAACACAGGGCAACAACTGGGTCAAGTTAATAAGATTTATTTTCTAGGCACAGGTGAAATACAATAAACAATGATAATGAATACGAAACTATATCTAACAATACCTATTTCTACCAGCTGAATTAGCAATGATATTGGGCGATGGGGGAAGAGAATAAATTCAGCTATGTGTAGCATATTTATTGTGAACGGTAAGGAATTATAATTATTAGGTCGGAAACTAAGATTATTCCGACATCAACCCAGTTCGAAGCAGAGGATGGAGTTGCCTACTTTGAGTTGTGGCGTGCTGTTGAGATCTTGGTTAAGGATGCCAGGTAACTGGGACGCCATGCTCTAAGTGGCTCTCTTGGAGAGAGATGTCACCAGGGGTGACAGCTCTGCCAATGTCTTGGTGGGTTCAGCGCCGGCGCAGTCTGCCAGCAGACTTTCTTCCGTATGCACTCTCAAGATCTGGTCAGCCGGTCCTGGTCAGTCTAGTAGCCGGAGGGGTGGAGGTTGGTGGCAGAATAAGCTTTTGTGTTTAATTGACTTTTGCCAGACAACTTTGGAAGGAATTGGCCAACAACACAAAACCTTTACAAAAATGTGGGTCTGTCAAAAAGGAAAAATGTCTTGATACACACCTGTGTGTGATTCGATTTGGAAGGTTTAACAGTTATCACCACCCCTTAGATTTTTCCTTCTCTTTTCTTTGTTTCTATAGAGAAAGAGAGAAATAAAATCTTACGTTTCTTTTATTTAATTTGGTTTTACGTGCAAGTGTTGCGTATCCTACTCCCACCACTGCCCATTCATATTTAAAAACATCTTACATGGACTACATTGCTAGGAATATATAACTGGAATAACAATATATATCGTGGGATGATAGTACACATGGAATACATTGACTAACACAAAGATAACAATTCTTAATCACACAAATACATGGCTAAAGCTACGACATCAAATAGTAATAGTAAAGTGATGTATTAGATTATTTAGTTTAATTCCCTAGAGGATAAGGGATCCAGAGTGGTACCTAGATGGCAGTAGTGTAATGCGGTGGATATTTACCTAGGAACTGATTAAATATAGTTCAGCTTCCTTTTGGGCTTAGGAACTTAAATTTGAGCTATAATTCATGAAAATCTTTCCAGAATAATAATAAATGAATTACATTGTGATGAGACATTTAGTTCAATGATATTTTAAACATACTTTAAAATGTAGAACAATGGTTATCAGTTCAGGTTGGAATGTAGGACGGTTTATGACAGGGGTCTGTGATTCTTTGAGACCCTCCTTTGGGTATGAGAGGGTGTTAAAGGTAATAGTAGTCAGTGGCGTATCCAGGACATTTTTACTGGGGTGGCCAAGATAGGACACAAAGCTAGTGTGGGGTGGCCATGGCATAGCGAAGTTTAATACGTATACGTACGCAGCCAACTCAGTGGCGTATGTAATTTGTGGTCAGTATTACAACTTCCATGTTATTTAAATGGAAGGCACTCAATGTCGTGTAAACTGAAAGATAAAATGTCACAACATACCGTGAGGTCCAGGTGGTCCAGCATGTATTTGTGCAACATGAGGAGCCTCTCTTTCATCGGTATCACCATCACCTACTGACATGCCCTCTGAATCACTGCTCACTAGATGAAGTACCTGAAGTAGTAAAAACAATAACCATTACACCATAGACTGTATGTTGACAGATCAGTGTCACACATTTTCCTATCTTTTCATAATGTTTTGTATTGAGATTTAAAGAATAGATTGTCTATGTTTAAGTGTGGGGTTTCAATTCCAATATTGGAAAAATGCTTAATATTGCCACCGTTAATCGGCCAGGCCGATAATTGATCAATCCCAAGTGCAGTTGTCATGAAAGTCCTTCTTGTCTTTGTTAGCTAACTGACCAAACACCTTTAATACAGTGATCCCACTCGTAGTTCTGCAGAGAAAAACTTATTTTACAGATTTTTTCTAACTTATTAGAATCAAACACCATCAATAAAGTGACACCACTAAAGTCTTTGTAGAGAAAATTTTTCCTAATAATAAAATAAGTTGTCATTCAATTAAATATTAACACATGCTTAATATTGTAAAGTAAACCTTTTGTTTTGGAAGACAAAGTAAACTTGCTGTATTTGTGGTAACATTTAATCTTTAAGTATGTAACGTAATGTTAAAAACCTGTCTTTCAACTAAGCTGGGGTTGGAAACTTAATTCCAAGTAACATACACACCACTATTGACTTTATAACACTTTTATTTAATATATTCAGATGTAAATTTACAATATCAACTCATTATTCACAAATAGTTCTTCAGAGCCCCCCAGGATGATTTAAAAAACTAAAACTGGCATTTCTCCATTGGTTTATCTTGCCTCGTTAAGGTTACTATAATGAGGAGTTCATGATTTCACCTCTGAAAGAAGTGTGCTGTGGAGCTTAGGGGGTTGTGGTTGGGGTTGTTTTTTAGCTTGTATTTTTCAATTCAGTTTTATCTTGTTTTCCACAATACTCTCCATATAATTCTAACAACATATGTGGACAAACATTTGTACTATCTTTTATGTCAGAATCCCAACTATACAGTGTATTAATAAGTAAAATCACAACATACCACAAAAGTCAATGAATCTATACCAGAAGTGATGGTGCAACGTAGCAGATGAAGAAAAATCCACCTTCAAACTGCTATTAATCAGCTGGATCCTTGGTGCATCTGGGGGGAAAAAAATAACAGGAGACACTAAGATTCACTGTAAAGTCCTTAAAAAGTATGATTTAATTTTTTTTTCTACCATTACTTTAATAAAGCTTAAACAAATGTTATTTAAATTATCTGTACCGACAAAGAATGTTCTGACCTTCTGTGGCTGCATTCTAATGTTCCACCTGACTAAACATCAAACATCTGAAGCTCATTTTCAGAACATTCTGATTGTGCTAAATAGGTACGCTGTACATCCACCTATGTAGGCGCATATTGAAAATGTGCCCTTAAAATAATGGCGAAATATTGTGCCATTTACTTAAGACCAGGTTTTTGTTGGTCAATTTAGACAACTGGCTATTTAAACAAGGTGTGCACCGGATGGAAAAATGACAACTGTATCAGTCCGAAACTAGCAAGGACACTTGAGTTGCGCTTCACTCCAGGTGAAAGATAGGGCTCATTCACTTCCTAGTCAGCTGCTTGGAAAAGATTAACCACTACATGACAGAAAACGTCATTCAGCTGAACAGTAAGAAAAAAGCAACACAGACCGCTGATCTGTGAATACCTGGAGTCCAGACCAGTACGTAAAAACAAGTCAACAGACCAATGGTGTAACTTCATGACTAATGTCACGTTATTCAGCTGACCTGACAGTAAAACTCAACTCTCAAACTCACTGCGGTCCAGCGAAAAATCTGACCACATAACTCTCTTCTCTGAAACCTTCCCTGGCTACTTGTTGTTTTCAGAATACAATTTAAAAAATCCTCCTTTTGGTCCACAAAGCACTCACTGGTCTGGCTTCACAGTAAATCTCAGACATGCTATTAGTTTAAAATCCCAGCAGATCACAAGTTGGAAATCTCCATGAACCTAGAGCATTTTCAAAGTGTAGTGAGATGGCTTTTAGCATCTATGCACCTAAAACAGTTTACCTGCTTAAACTTGCCCCATTATTGTGTTATTTTAAAACCAAACTAAAGACCTTTTATTTCAGTCAAACATTTTCTTAAACGATGGTGGACAGTGCTCTTAAATCACAAACACTTAATTCTGTACCCCACCATTTGGTGATATATTGTCACTCCTGGTTCTTCAGTATTCTCATGATCCCACAGGTAATGTACTGCTGTGGGTCCTTGGCTGTGTTAAATACAGTTGGACACACCAAAGAATATTCAGTTATATCTCAGAGCTGTTACCTTTGAATATTTGACAGGTTTCTTACTAATAACTTCCATGCTGTTGTGATCAGTAACTGCACACCATACTTCTTGGGGAGGGTTCTAGTACAGTGACTGCCATCTACCCTACACACATCGACGTTTACATTAACTTCAGATCAAACCAAAGATATTTAACACCAGTGAGTAAATCCATCTGTTTATATCAGGTGTAAATATGTGTTTTTGGAAGAGTGCTACCTGCAAGGCTGAAGAAAGGCCTGAAGTGAAGTTGTTGATACGAAAACCCCCACAATGCATCACAGCATCTCACCCGACAGTTCTTGATCTTAGCAGATTGGACAGAGACAGAGTAGGTCATGTTTATCAAATTACTTTATTGTACTTATTTCATAACTAGTTAAGGAACACCACATTAGAGATGAAGAAAGTACCTATGATCAGAAAATTATCATTCAATCTGTTGGACTTATTAGGATTTTTTTTTTTAAAAACATGGCAAATAGTATGATGAACTGTATATATTATGTACTGTATAGAAGCACATAGAACTTAGAACATAAACTTGGATTCATTCATTCATGGTGTATTGCTTGGTATTAATTGAATAAAACATTAATTAATCAAGGAGAGAATTAGCCTAAATTGTCTAACAGTGATATGGATGGACCAATATGTTTTTCTTCAGTGCTGATTCCGATCATTAGTAATCAAAGGGTCAGAAATATTCGGAACTGATATGTCAACACAAAACTACTGCTACTGAGAACAGGTAGTGCAGTTTCGGAAAGATGTTGTGGACTGGATAGAATAGATAAATCAGGGCTTCCAGGAAAGTTGAAGTTGTGGTGTCTGTTGTTAGGGTTATTTCCCAGGTTGATGTGGCCACTGTCTGTATATGAGATTTCATTATCTGCTGCAGAAAAATGGAAAGATTAGTTAGCTTTTACATTAGGAAGTGGCTAGGTGTTTCTAGATGTTTAAGTACGGTGGCACTGTATGGGAAAGGCATACTTCAGCTCCCAGTAACTAGTCTAGTGGAGGAGTTTAAATGTACTAAGGTTAGGACAGAGCTCCTGTTATCTGGGAGTAAAGATGTGGTAGTTAGTAAGGTGGTTCCAAACCCAATCAAGGGGAGAAAATGGAATCCAAGCACAGCAGTGCAGGAGGCGGAAGCAACGCTCAGGCATACAGAGATTGTGGGTAATGTCCAAATAGGCCGGGGAGGCTTGGGGCTTGGCCCAGGCAAACCGATGTGGAGTAGAGCAGGTCCCAAAGAGAAGAGAAAGCTAGTTGTGGAGCAGGTTCGTAGACAGGAGGAAATATTAAGGGGTGCAAAGGCAGTGGCCCAGGCTAAGCAGTGGTTGAATTGGGAAGGTGTAGACAAGAAAAAGCTTAGCTGGAAAGAGCTGTGGAGTATGGAGGAAAGTAGTATTAGATTTTTGATAGGGGCAACATATGATGTATTGCCAACTCCCCAGAACCTAAAACGCTGGGTAAATGGAGACCCGCTATGTTCATTGTGTTCAGGTACTGCAACTTTAAAGCAAATTCTGTCAGGCTGTAAGGTTAGTGTGTCGCAAGGGCGGTATACGTGCCAACATAACCAGGTTTTAAAAAGCTTAGCTGCAGGAATTGAAGATTTACGGAGGCAGGCAAATTTAGGAGGGTCTAAAATAAAGAGAGTTGCAATCAAGTTTGTTCAAGAGGGAGAGAAAGTTAGTAAGACAGCAAGGAGGCAAGGCAGCTTAGAGGATGCTTGTGATTGGGAAATGCAGGTAGATTTAGGAGGAAAGCTTGTTGTTCCCCAGTAAATAGCCAGTACAAAACTAAGGCCTGACATAGTCTTGTGGTCTAGGAGTAGAATGAGAGGATATTTCATAGAGCTGACTGTTCCGTGGGAGGCCTTAGTTGTAGAAACATATGAAAGGAAAAAGCTTAGGTATGTAGAGTTAGGGGCAGAAGCAGAGCAGCGAGGATGGAAAGTTAGGATTTGTCCAGTGGAAGTAGGATGTAGAGGATTTGTAGCAAGGTCTGTTGTCTCTTTGGTGAGGGAGTTAGGAGGAAGTGGACAGAGTGTGAGGAAAATAGTAAAGGACATGTCAGATGAGGCAGTAAGATCCAGTTAGTGGATTTGGATGAGAAGAAACAATGGTACCTGGGGGCCCAGCAGGGGGAGCACTTAGGATAGACAGACTCTTAGGAGAAGCAAGGAAGAAATCCAGGAAGAGGAACTGTTTTTGAGTCGGGGGTGTGGCCTGCGTGAGCCTCTTTGAGACCATGTGGTTAGTCCAGGTGAGTTGGCCTATATTGTTTGTTTGTATTGCTTTGAATTGGTTTGTAGTGTGTCTTTGACTGTTTAGGTGAGTTTGTTTGTTTTAGGTGAGTTGTATGGTGAGTTGTATTGTCTTGGAGAGTGGGGGAGTAGGGGGAGTTAGAGCACAGACTAATCCGGCGGGGGAGTGTTTAGCCTAACAATGCATCTCTCCGTGACTCGAACTCCCTCATTCAAACTGGCCACCACTTTCTAGAAAAAAAACATCTAGTCCTACAGAACAGAACTGTTTAGGAGATTTTTTGTTTGCTGAATCTGCTAGTGTTGTTTTGTCCTAGTTGATGATAGTGTTGTTTGTGGTAGCATAGGCAAGATAAAGGAGAAAATAGTTGTGGTGTGAGGAGCAGTGATGGCTGGCATTAGGGGAGTGACTCTGGGACACCAGTGATCACTGTCTAGCCTCCTGGAGGTGTCGTGGGACCAACTAGACGAAACACTGGTGAAAGGAGGTTCCCACCTGATGACCCCAAAGACATGTTAGTCATCGCTGCTCATTAGTCTGTATAGCTTAATTAACATTTATCAAAGGACTTACGATGTTAAGCTTCGGGAGCTATTCACTGAGTCTGGTCCTTTTTCTGTAGCACAAGTTTCTTGTGTTTACCTTGAAACTACATAGAAACACTTGGAAGCCATGCCAAGTGCCTTTATTATTTTGTCTAACCCATTTATATCAACAAAGATAAGCTAAATGACAGAAAGACCTCTGTATAAACAGTATAATCTTCATGAAGGATTACGTTTACTCAGAGTTAATTACCTTTTATTAACAGCAATGAGTGACCTCTGACATGCTGATGTCTCATCGCCACTCTCTGGGGTTTCTGTTACCGGTAGAGTTTATTGCTGCTCTATCTGAACAGTTAATGTTGTTGTTTTCTTCATTACAGTTGCTAACTACCTGCTGTACATTTAAACTTACCACTTCTGCTCTTGCACCCACAGCTCTTTGCTGCTTCTGGCGAATTTCACTGATTCAGCATTTTTTTAAATGCTATTCAGAACTGAAGTGTGTAAAAGACAGTCACTTTACTCATTCACTTCACCCATTTACCAATCATGCTGATTTCGTTTAAGCTTAAAACCATCTGACAACATTAACACATTCTAGCAACATAGTAAAATTTGCTACTTCTACAAAAAATGCTAAAATGCTACAAATTATGGCTAGCACGCTAATCACCGTTAGGCTTTCACTTTAATACACGTTAATGAAGCAGTATAAACATACATACTTAATGACATTTGTTTATCCATCTATAGCATTATTTAATCTGAAATAAACGACATGAACTAAAAAAACGTCACAAAAATAATAGAGTAGATATTTTCTTACCTGATATTTCTGCAGGATGTAAATTCACTTAACTTCTCTTATGTGACCAGAATCCATCAGACCTTCCTTATTTGATACCCTACAACTCAAATTCGCTCAAAATAAGAATTTGGTAGACATAAAATAATCCAGGTAACAGACGACCGGGTAGCAGGACTGATTGTGGACACCCAGCAGCAGCACTCCCACTCAATACGTATTTTCAAACATAACCGGTAAGAGGCGCGTACAGTTGTCATTGGCCAGTTGCCATTGGCCAGATGCCTTGATGACAGTCAGATCAACCAATCATGCTCAAATGCTCACCATGAGATGGTGCATTTGTTTCAGTGTGGTAACATAGCTAGGAAAATACATAATTATGAACAATTATGTCAAATATTGTTTTTGTGGGGTATGATTAAAAGTTTAATAATGTAAGGTGACGTTTTATTAATACCTATGGGTTTAGACAGACACACACACATAAACATACACTGTACAGTATACAGAATACCATATTTTAGTGTTTGCGGACTGACTGAATATCTAGTTTATTGAACAAGGTTCAGTACGAAGCCTCGTTACCAATGACTTCTCTCTCTCCCTCCCTCTCTCCTGCTCTCGCTGCTATTTTATGTTTAGTTATTCCTCTGCCTCCTTAAGTAATAATGATACACGTAATGAAAGTAGTTTATTTGCTGTAATTGAGGTGAGGCTCAGTGTATTGGAAGTGCTCCTCCTCTTCCCTGCAGTTCCCAAGCAGCCGGGAAACCAGAGCAGCTTGGTAGACTGCCTATAACAACAGGTGTAGCCCTGAGCCATGAACCAGGTATATAACCAGTCTGGTTAAGAAAAGTCTCCAGATTAGATTAGATTAGATTAGATTAACTTTATTAATCTCAAAACTGGGAAATTCATTTACCACAGCAGAAAAATAAACATCTATAGAATAAACATCTATGGAAATATACATCAAAAATACACCAAATATACACTAATAAATACAATATATTTATTAGGAACCTCTCCTTCTTACAGCGAGGATCTAAAAGTCTGCTGCTGAAGAAGCTACTCATAGACCCTACAGTGTCACGCAGAGGGTGAGAGTTATTGTTCATGATGGATGTCAGCTTAGCTAACATCCTCCTGTCACCTACTTCCTCAGTAGAGTCTAGGGGGCAGCCCAGGTCAGAGCTTGCTTTCCGGATCAGTTTGTTGAGCCTCTGCCTATCCCTGTCAGTGCTGCCCCCTCTCCAGCAGACCACAGCAAAGTAGATGGCTGAGGCCACCACAGAGTCGTAGAATGTCCTGAGGAGAGCCCCACACAGGAGGACCTCAGTCTCCTCAGCAGGTGAAGGCGACTCTGACCCTTCTTGTAGAGAGTGTGGGTGTTGGTGGACCAGTCCAGTTTGTTGCTTAGGCGAACCCCCAGGAACTTGTAGTTCTCCACCACCTCGATGTCCAGTCCCTGAATGTTCACTGGTGTGACTATGATGTCTTCCGCCTGGGGTTCACAATCAAAACCCAACAATGGCTGTGTCATCAGAGAACTTCTGGACATGGCAGTTTGTGGTATTGTGTGTGAAGTCTGAGGTATACAGGGTGAAGAGAAAAGGGGAGAGCACCGTACCATGGGGGGCACCTGTACTGCAGAGCACCACATCAGACACACTGTGACGAAGCCTCACGTACTGTGGTTTGTTGGTGAGGTAGTCTATCATCAATGCAGCCAAGTAATGGTCCACTCCCACACTTTCCAACTTCACTCTGAGCAGTGGCGGCAGGATTGTGTTGAAAGCACTAGAAAAGTAAAAAAAAAAAAAGACCCTCACAGTGCTCCCACTGTCCTCCAGGTGTGATCTATGCAGTAGGTAAATCACTGCATCGTCCACTCCAACACTAGGCCGGTAAGCAAACTGCAGGGGGTCCAGCTGTGTGCTCACCAGTGGTCTCAGGTGACTCAGGATGATCCTCTCCAAAATCTTCATCAGGTGAGAGATCAAGACAACAGGCCTGAAATGGTTAGGCTCCTTGGGGTGCTGGGTTTCAGGTAGCGGGACCACACAGGAGGTCTTCCACCGGGCCGGTACTTTCTCCAGGCTCAGGCTCAGATTAAACAAGTGCATGAGCACACCACAGAGCTGATCTGCACAGTTCTTCAGTAATCTGGGGCTGATGCCATCCGGGGCCGGAGCCTGGGGCCTTCCTTGTCTTGATCTTCTTAAGTTGACACCTCACCTGATCAGCTGTTATGGAGAAGGGGGTGGAAGATGACTCTCTCTGAAGCCGGGTTAGCGCAGTAAGCTCTTCCATCTTGTTTGGGAGTGATCTTACGTTCCCCATGATGACAGACGGTAAACGGTCTGGTTTATACCATTTTTTCCTCCGTCTGCGCTTCACTCCAGCTCTACAGCCTCTCCTCCTTCTCCGGATCTCTGCCGCCCAGAATAGTGAAGGGGTGTGTGGGATATAGCTAACAGCTGGGTGAGTGTAAACAATGGGTCCATGGTAGAGTGAGTCTCCCGACATTGCATCAAAAAGTTAAAAAAAATAGCAAGAGGCAAACACGACTGTAAAAGTATAAACACCCATAGCTGCACTTGCTTAAAGTGTCGGTGTAGTAATCGAAGAAATCACACTAAGTAGTAAAAGAAAAACAAATCACACTAAAGAGTAAAATAGAGTAAAAAAGAGTACAGAGCTGCTGTGGCAGGCTGCCACTCATGCAGTGCCATGGCAACAATAAATAAATCCATGAGCTAAGATGGCTACACTGCAGCTGTAACCCCCCTAATAGAACCTGTTTGATCCAGAAACTCCAACTCAGTGACAAGTCAGTCAGTTAGTCAGTCAGTCAATTGGTCGGTGATTCTCCAGATTTTTAGGGTTGGTTCCGCTGTTGGGATCTAGCCAAAAATACAGAGGTCCAGCCCCATTCTTTTAAAAATACTGAAGTCAGGAGTTAGAATCCTCCTCAATGCAAATCAATTACCCTTATTCCTACAACTACATCTCAACAAAACGCAAACATTCAGATTTATCATATTTTCTACTTCATCATTCCAGTTATGTTTTATCATTAAAAGCAGTTGAAATTAAAGATACTGTCACACCGCGGTGAGGTCAAGTTGGGTTTTTGTCCTGTCTCCGTTTTTTTTTCCTGTTTTATTTTGAAAAGTATCTCTCCTCTCGTTTCAGGTCACTTGCCCTTCCTCAAGTGTCACCGGTCTGATTGTCTTCCCTGATTCCGATTGTGTCCACCTGTTCCCCATTACCCCCACCTGTTCCCCATTACCCCCATGTGTTCAAATAGTCTGCGTCTCCCTTTGTCTTGTGCCAGTGTGTTTGTCTTTGTTCGCGTCTATGTGCGTTCACCCCAGCCTTATCACAGTTCTGACCATAGTTGTTTTCACAGATTTTGTCGGATTCCTCCAAGAAAGTGATTTTTTGTTTTAAGTTTTAGATCTTAGTTTTGTTTCCATAGTTAATGCTTTCACAGCTTTTTGTTTCCTCCGATTGGAGCGATTATTATTTTGGTAATTTTTCAACCACGCTTCTTCTTTAAGAAAACCTGATTTCGCAAATAAAGACTCTGAAACCCTGCATCTGCGTCCTGCGTCTAAGCCTGGTCGTGACAGATACTTTGTCTAAGCAGCAGCTGTGAATTATTATCAGAAAACTGAAAGTCACAATCTCAACATAAAATTGTATTTACTCATTGATTTATTTTTTGGTCAATGCAGTGTGCCTCTATAGTATAGTATGTGTATAATAACTCCCCACACGAGAACACCTGACCTTCCTGTTCTCATTGGTAGATACAGCTGCCAGGATTTCACACTGCACCTTTAACCTCTCTGTAAATCTGAAATACTCACCTGTCCTGTTGTTTCAGTTACTATTAGTCACCTGCTCCTGTTTCCCTTTGCAGATTGTCTTTAGTTACCCTGTGTGTGTATGGACACATGAATATAATAATATTAATAATAGTGACAGTAGCGCAGTAACAGCGATAGTAATGTAGTGACAACTGTAGTGCTACTACTGATAAAAATAGTAATGACGCTAATAATATTAATAATAATCTATATTAACTATAACTAGAAAATTCCAGGGAAATTTTGAGTGCCATGGGGGCTACTGGCGGGATAGGGTTAGGGTTAAGGTAAAAAATCTTCTGTGTCACTGTAGCGATGACATCACGCAGCCCTTGGCTGTCAGAGGTCAGGTCAGGAGCTGCCGCTTCCATGGCAATGTGAAAATCTGCCCAGAATTTGGCTTCTACGTGGCTTCAAACAATTGCAAATTATGAGAAAACCGTTACTTCTTTTCAAAAACCGAAAGCACCGCGAGAGACACTGAAGCAGGAAGTTTCTTACAGTCTCTATTTTATTCAGATATTCCTTAAAATGAGTGAGTAAGCTCAGTGCGAAGACAGAGTGAGATTCTTTTGAAAAAAAAAAAAAGATGATTACATTAGGTGTCAATGAGAGTGAGACAGGTATTGCTGCCGGACTTGGCACCCCCGTTTAAATTTTGTGCAGACCCTGCCTGTCAAAGTTACATTTCATGAATCCCAACAACTGTGTCTACATTTTCAGAAAGAATTATTTGTCTACTTTTTACAGTTTGGCCGTGAGCTCGAGTTAAAAATAAAAATAAAGGTTACTGCTTCATGCACTCTAGCCAACTGACGCTGTCACTCTAACTTTGAAGAAAAAGTGATTTCCACTCCTCCTTTGAGTGCTCATAGTTTGAAAAGTTTACATGTTATGTAAAAACAGATGTTGTGTTTTGGAGAAAGCAGAAGTTTTCCTCCGTTTTATAGTTTGAATCACATTTCTACGTGCAGGTACTCCTCTCAGCTATTCTAGCTGTAGAGGAGTGCCTCGGAGCTGAGCACCCGTGACATTAATAATTTGAGACTGAAACAATATTGGCTGTTTTGCCTATTCGTTTAGACTGGTGCCCCCAAGGACTTAAATTCATTTTAAAGTTATTATTTAATATTTTTAATCTTGATATTTTCTTAATTTATGAATAAATTGATAGACAACCGAAGATCCAACATTTAGGCAGAGCTCAGATCCAACAACTGTATTTGCAAAGTGAGGTTGTGAAACAATGGGGACTCACCTAGGTTGAGGTAGAGGGCCAGTCTTCCTCGGTGAAGCTCTAGGGTGATGTAATCTCCTCTCTGTCCCTCCCCATGCAGTAAAACCCCCTCAGCCTGGCGGCTCTTGAAACGCAAAGAGATCACATCCTTCATTGTGGACATGGACTTCTGGTTGAACCGGTACAGCAGAGAGCTTCTGCCATCAAAGTCTGCCACATCTGACTCTACAAGAAAGACAAGTCATCAGAATAAAAACTGTAGAACACCCTGAACACATGCTGTATGCTCAGATACACAGCTGATGTTTTCAATGTATGATTTAAACTTATAAAAGTGTGGGAACCTACAGAATCACAAATCTGATACTTCTATCTGAGATACATGTTTTTTCACAGCTGAGCTCAGACTGAAAATAACCATGGGTCAAATCAACACATCTGTGTAGGTGCAGGCCTGCAGCTTCAACTTCACGTAAGAAAAAAATCATGAACTAAAAAGGTTCAAATCACACACCACAATACTACAGAGCAATTTAATGAGCCACAGCAACAAAACACCATTAAAAATTTATTTGGACAGTCAACCTGCAGAGTTTACACAGTATTTGGAACATTTCAACAGGTTATTGATTGAGATTCAACAATTTCAACTGTTTGGCTAACTGAAGTAATTTCACCAGGTTTTATAATGGAAACCACAAATAAATAATTATCACTTTTTGCTGCATTTAAACATTAAAACTTGAAATTTCCTGGAAAAATGTCGAATATGCCTGCTGCTTGGTGTGTGTAATTCATTCCTCACATTTCAATCTGTACAAAGGGTGTACTTTCAGTTTCATTCATGTCGTAGAGACTTATCCTGACCCTGACCTCAGTCACTGCCGTTGTCCCTCAAAAAGCCTTTAAAAGCTGTCACGACTGGCGAAAATAACCTCACACTGATGGTTCCAAATCCAAATTAGTCCCCACAACCATAGCAAGACATGTATACACACATGTACGTGCTCCAACAGAAGTTGATCTGCAATAAAGCTATACCACAATATCCTCACGCCCAACAGAACCTCCAGTAAGTTCTTTGAGATAACTTATGTTGTCAATTGGCACTATACAAATAAAAACTGACTTGACTTTTTACCTGGTTGAGACTGTTATTTTGAAGGTGAATATCAAAAAAATAAAATGTGTTTGTGTGTCTGTCAGTGTGTGTGTGTTTATTGTTGTGTAGAGCTGTCTACCATAGAGCCTCCAAAAAGCTTGTCTTCCCAGGTTCTGCTTAGTACCGTGAGTAGACTTTTTGCGTTATTTTTTTATAGTCAGGGTTTTCCTCAGCACGGAGCATTTTGTGTTTATTGGTTTGTTTCTTTTGAGTAGTTCCTTTTTCCTCCTCCTTGAGTGTTTTTTGTTAAGATTCAGAGTCTAGTGTCTAGTTTTTTCATAGCCATTGGTTTGTCACTCTGTCTGAGGTCTCCAGTGAAATCAATAAAAGCCTTTGGTTTTCGAATATCTATGCATCTGAGTCCTGCTTTGAGTCTTGGCCTGACACGGCTAATGTAAAGCTAGCGGAGCTTGGAGAGTTGGTTATCTGGTTGCTAGGCACGCACACACGCACACAGGTCAGGAGCTGCCATTGCCATGGCAATGTGAAAATCTGCCCAGCATTTGGCTTCTACATGGCTTCAAACAACTGCAAATTACGAGAAAACCGTTACTTCTTTTCATAAACCGAAAAGACCGTGCCAGACACTGAAGCCAGAAGTTTCTACAGTCTCTATTTTATTCAGATATTCCTTAAAATGAGTGAGTAAGCTCAGTGCGAAGACAGAGTGAGATTCTTTTGAAAAAAAAAGACGATTACATTAGGTGTCAATGAGAGTGAGACAGGTATTGCTGCCCGACTCGGCACCCCCGTTTAAATTTTGTGCAGACCCTGCCTGTCAAGGTTACATTTTATGAATCCCAACAACTATGTCTACATTTTCAGAAATAATTATTTGTCTCCTTTTTACGGTTTGGCCGCAAGCTCGAGTTAAAAATAAAAATAAAGGTTATTTTTTACTGCTTCACGCACTCTAGCCAACTGACGCTTTCACTCTAACTTTGAAGAAAAAGTGATTTGCACTCCTCCTTTGAGTGCTCACAGTTTGAAAAGTTTACATGTTATGTAAAAACAGTTTTTTGAGAGAGCAGAAGTTTTCCTCCGTTTTATAGTTTGAATCACATTTCTACGTGCAGGTATGAGAGAGCTGGTTGACTCAGAAAAAAGGTGGGTTTCTAAAGAAAATTCCAATGCATTTCTAATGCTTTATTTATTCCCAGTTTTTTGGGAATAACTTTGGGAAAAATTGGAATTTTAACACCAAAAGTCATAGCACCCCTTTCGGAATCAAGACGCACGTTTTGATGTATATTATTACCGGGGTTTTCTCAAAGCTGCGGGACAAGTTACGCGCCAGACTATTCTAGCTGTAGAGGAGTGCCTCGGAGCTGAGCACCCGTGGCACTAATAAGCCTGAGGAATATTAATAGAGTACCCGTGGCACCCAGTCCACTTAATTAGGCTGAGTTGTTGTATAGCCTGATGGCAGTGGGAACAAAGGATCTCCTGAACCTGCAGCTCAGGTGAAATGAGACATTTGCTGCTTTAGTTGCCTCTCTGTCCTGCCATAATGTTGTGGAGAGGATGGTTGGTATTGTCGAAAATGGCCCCCATCTTATATTTCATGTGTCTCTTCACAACAGTCCTGGGTTGAGTTCCAGTGTTTCCTCTACATTCATTTAGCAGTGGCGGCCCGCCACTTCTAAATCATAGCCGCCACGCCTTCAAATTTCTTTTATTTTTATTTTTTTATTGTCGCAAATGCACCACCGCCACATCTCTCCACCTTCACAGCCTGTGTGATGATGAGCGCAACAGCGGGGGGAGGGGAGGGAGGGAGTGGGGTGGTTGGGGGATCCTATTGGAGTTAATTACTCGCGAGAGCGCGGCCTTGAAAGTGACGTCACGTCAGGCACCAGGTGAGAGTGTAGTCGTGAGGAATAAGGCAGCGAAATCCCGGAGAAAAGGTAGACTTATTAGCCAACTCAGTAACGCTAACTTGGGTAAACTAATTGATAGCATTAAGCTAATATCTACACATCATTATGTATTAACTGCTGACTGCATTTTCAGATGAGCTTGTTCAGATACTTCTCTAAGAAGAAAGACAACAGATGAAGAAGACGCTAGTCAGGTAGCATCATAAGCCTTTTACTGACTCGTAAATGATGAGGGTTAGGTAAAAAATAGTATTTTAATGTTCACACTTGTAATCAGATGTGATGTGAGTGTAAATTATATAACGCTGTTAGCGATACGTTACTCACTCTTTTAATGTAATCTTATTAGACAAGTAACATTAGACAGGGAGGAGTTGTTAAACAAAGTGGAGGAGAGCACAGCAGCGGGAGAGCTGGGTGAAGGTGCAGGGGAGAGAGATGAGCCTGGGTGCAAACTTTGCCACTCTACCCCCCCCCCCCCCCCCACACACTCTGCCACTGACTCTACCCCCCACCCCCCCGATAGCATGCCCCCACTGCTGAAAAAAATCCTAGAGGAAACACTGAGTTCAGACTCTTGCCAAGCACAGACCCAGCCATTTTCCCCAGCTTGTCCAGTCTCCTTTTGTTCGTGTTGGACATGCTGCTGCCCCAGCAGACTGCAGTATAAAAATGTACACTGGCCACCACTGACTGATAAAACATGCAACATTTCACTGCAGTCATCAAAGGACCTGAGCCTCCTGAGGAAAAACAGACAGCTCTGCCCCTTCTGGTAGATGGCATCCATTTTCAGGGACCAGTCCAGTTTACTTTCCAGGTGCACACCTAGGTATTTATAAGTGTGCACCACCTCAATGTCTTTCCCCCGAATGTTGACTGGCTGTAGGGTGGGCCGAGACCTCCGAAAGTCAATAACCATCTCCTCGGAGTTGGAGGTTTACAGAAGGAGGCAGTTCTTGTTGTAATTAAAGAACATAATCCTCATGTAACCACCTGGCTCAACCAAGTAAGAATGGGCCCAGTGGAGCATGTAAAGGAGGGCATCATCCACTCCAATATGTTCCTTGTAGGCAAACTGTAGGGGGTCTAGTACATGTTCAACCTGTGGCCTCAGAAGGCAGAGAACCAAAAGCTCCAGGGTCTTTATGTGTGATGTGAGGGCCCACCGGTCCTTAGTCATTTATCTCAGCTGGTTGTCCTACTTTAGGTACCAGAACAAGACATGATGTTTTCCACAGGACCGGGACCATCCCTGTTTGTAGGTTTATGTTGAAGACCCTCTGGAGAGGCTCAGCCAGCTGGGCTACACTTGACCCTCACCTCCTCCGCTGTAAAGGACAGGAGACTTGAACCCAGTGTGGAGGCAGTTGCCGCTGCAGTGTCAGGTTGTCAAGGATATGCCGTAGGAGAAGCTGCAGCTCAAGCAGTGGGAGAAAGAACAGGTGAGGCTGTGTCAAACCTGTTGTAGAACAGCTCATTGGCCCTGTCCACATCATGTGATGTTGCCTGGCTGTTCTCTTTATAGCCAGTGATGGTCCTCATCCCCTTCCACACCTCTCTGCTGTTGTTGTGCTGCAGCTTCCTCTCTACTTTCCTTTTGTAGTCCTCCTCCGCCTGCTTTAATCTCTTCTTCAGCTCATGTTGCACATAACTGAACTTCTCCCTGTCTCCCTCCCTGAAGGCCTCCTTTTTCTTGAGGAGGGTCTTGGTGTTACTGGTGATCGAGGGTTTGTTGGCCTATTGTACTCAGCTAAATGACCACTAGAGAAGCCTTTTGAGTTGTGATAAAGAGATGGAGTTTATTTGTCAACATTGACTGAAGTACAATATATTTTGGAGTTTCTGACTTGAATCTATGTAGCTTTTTTCTAAAAACATTCTTAATAAAGCAATTCAAACTTTATGTATGAATGTTAATACTATATTAAAACAATGTTTTAAGTTATGATTTACCACAACTAGCACCCCACCCTTGGGCCAGTGGTGATCGGGTCCCCGCAGAGCCCCACTGGTGGGACATCCTTTATTTTTCTGTATGGAAGGTGGCAACCCTAGTACTACAGGTATGTGTGTGAACATTCAAGTACCCAATTGATTGTGTGAATAACCACAACCTAAGCAAATATTACAACGTTACCCATTCCTTAGAACAAAACAAAGAGGTCTTTTCCAGTGTTGTTGAAGACTCCAGTGAGTTTGGTGGCTTCCTGCTGGGGTGAAGTCCTGTCTGGCTGTGTGGTCTCTGTATCGGAGAGGAGGTTAGCTGTTTTCCTCTTTGCTATTCTAACAGAGTTATCTGTTCCACGCTAACTCTGCTGTGGCTCCTGCTCAGCTGGCAGACTTTTGGCGCTGAAGATAACTTTTTTCACGCTCTGTTTAAAAGCAGAGTGAGAAAGAGTGTTGCAGTCTGCTTTGAGCAGACCTGCAGGAAAGCTGTTGTTCCAGGTAGCCCTTGTTCTGACCTGGTGCTAGGAGCCTGGTTTCTCCTTGAAGCACCAAGAGGGAAGAAAAGCTACTGCTCCTGAGCCAGCCAATGAGAGAAGAGGAAGAACAAAGAAGGAGATCGGGTTTTGTCTGGTGACACCCTGGGGGGTCACATGTCACACACTGACTAACACTGAATGATCAGTGAGGTTTCTGGGGGGAAGGTCATTCCACGGTGTGAAACAATAATACAATAATATATCCACATCAGATCAGACACAACATATTAGCCAATCTCTCCATCTGAAACTGACCTCAGTGTGTCCTGTAAACAGTGTCTCAGACGAAGAGCAGAAGAAGAGCGAAACAGAATCTGATGGAACTGGAGCAGGGTATGATGGTGTCCATTCCACTTTCTGGGACCAGAGAGAGATGAGTTGCATTCCAAATACCTTCAATCCTTCTGCACATAAGCACTTGAACCAGCTTTCTGAATCATCCTAGCTGGTCTATGGAACTTGGACAGTCCTTTATTAACATGGAAGGCCTTCCTTATTCTGACTAGGTTTCCCTCTTTGATCTTGTGTACCTCACCTCAAGTCTGTGTAGGCTTTTGACGCATTTTGTTTGGAGATGACATGCTTACGTGGCTGCTTGTCCTGCAGCACGGTTCACTTTTGTGTGCATCTTCCTTTTGAACATGCGTTCATATGGTGACACCCCTGTGGAGCTATGTGATGTTGCACGGTACCCGAGCATGAAATCCTGTACGAATGGTTTCCATGGTTTCCTCTCCTGCTTGGCAGTAAGGGGTGTCTTTATGACCTTCCTTAAGGGTCTAAACAAGGCCCAGAAAATTCTGGCCGATCAGAGCCATCCTTTGTTCAGTGAGTTCATAATGCTTCCATCCGGTCGCAGGTTCAAACTGCTAAGATGCAGTAACAATAGATTTAAGAACTCTTTTGTCCCTGCTGCTATTGGTTTCCTAAAGAACTCATTGTGATTTATATTAGATTAGATTAGATTACACAGGCACTTTTCTGTGTGTAATGTCTCTCACTGCAAGGAATTCAGTAAACTCACTTGAAGTAAACGTGTCCCATTATCACTAACAAGTTCTATAGGGTTGCCAAACTATGCAAACAATGTAGACAGAAGGTGGTGATTGTTGTGGTTGTGATTGAGGGAGTAAAGGCAAGTTCCGGCCACTTGGTCCAACAATGTCAATTCCCACTTTGCCACGGGCCATCTGGCAGTGGGACAGACTGGAGGGGGCAACATGGGTCTTGGTACTTCTTCATCTGGCAGGTCGCCCATGCACTAATGCTTTCCTGCACACATATCCATGCCAGGCCACCAGTATAACTCTCACAGCCTCTGCTTTGTATGGACAACCCCTTCATGGGTTTCATTTGCCAGGTCCAAAAGCTGTTTCCTTAAGGTCACAGGGACTACCAAAGTAGGGTTTGAGTGCCAGTAGGTACTCTGCTGTTTTGGGCCAACCCTTTTTAATCTGTGCTCTGAGGGCAATAAGCTCTGGGATCTTCTCAAATGCCACAGTGAAATCCTTGACTGAGAGAGCTTTCAGGTCTTTGTCCAACAGATCTACAAGTATAGGTTATATCACTGGCTTTGCAGTCTAATCTGATGGGAGAGAGAGTCAGCTGCATAATTTTGCACACCAGCACGATACACCACATTATATATGAAACAAAGGAATCTGGTTAACCAACGTGCAACATCCATTCCTGCACATCCAAGGCCTTATGTGGCTAATAGTGTGGTCAGGGCCAGGTGGTCTGGATGCAGTGTTAATGTGGTCCCCCATGGGAAAGTCCTCCACTTTTCTACAGCCCACACACAGGCTAATGCCTCTTCTACCACAATGGAATACTTCCATTCAGCAAGGATAAGTGAGTCTGAAGCAAAAGCAACTGTGCACTCAGTTTTATCAGGGTGCATTTGCCTCAGTATGGCCCCAAATAGCCCCAGGGCTATTCACAATGCGGGACTTGACTATATCAAAGCTTGACTGTGCAGCTGTAATCCACACAAATGTGCAATTGCAGACATTTTCTTATGGGCTCCACCAGAAAGACATAGTTTTGTAAAAACTTTGCATACCACGCCATGAGCCCCTGGAATGAGCATAGCATGGTGGCGTCACTAGGCACTGAGGCTTCTGTAATAGCGCTCTGAGGTGATCCTTATCTGGCAGAAAACCATTGGCTAAGATAGTGTGTCAAAGGAACCATAGGCTGCTTTGATTGAAGTGGCACTTTTCATTGTTGAGATTGAGGCAGGCTTTGTTTAGGGCAGCTAGCACCGCCTGCAGATTGCAGTCATAGTCCTTGTTGTCTTTGCCATAAACTATGACGTCATCCAGAAAGTTCTGGTCTCCCTAGAGGTCCTTCAAGAAAAGCCTATATAGCCTATAGGGTTGTTTGGCTCACTTAAATACACACACATTCTCACTGCACCGTTCTTTCGCCCACGGAGAAGCATCAATCCTCTCTATCACATCCATTTCCAGTAGTCTGTCCAACTCAGCGGAGACGGCTTGTATAATGGAGGTCAGTCGTTCCCCTCCGCTTGAATGGCAGGTAACTGTCAAACATCTTCATCCACATATCAACCGGAATCCAATTAGACTGGCGCAGGACAGGAACAGTGCAGCGAGAGGTACACATTCGCCATCCTCATCACCAATTTGTTGTATCCCAAGTACTTAATAAAAATATAACAAGGTTTGTGCATGAACTTAAGACTAGTTTTTTTGTTACTTCTTCTTTTCTACTTTTTATTTCCACACTATAGCATACATACCTGGCCTGGCATCATTCACAAGCCATTAAAATGCATGTAAGGACATGCAGGGTTATGGACCCACAACTGACACTTTGTTACTCTTCCCACCATCAAACTATCAAATTGATAGGAAACAGAGACAAAGGACCCTTCTCTCACAAACAGACCATGATTTTTTTTTTTAAATGTATTTTTTTTGGCTTTTTGTGCCTTTATTGATAGAGCAGTGGAGAGAGACAGGAAATGGGGAGGCAGAGAGAGGGGGAATGACATGCAGGAAAGGACTTGTCCGATGGGGGACTCGAACCGGGGCCAACTGCAGCGAGGATCTCAGCCTCTGTACATGGGGCGGATGCTCAACCAACTGAGCTATACGACACCCCACAGACCAGATATTATGCGAGAGCAACACAGAATCAAACCACAGGTCAAAAGGGTCAGCTCCAGAGGATCAATGAATGGACACCAGGCAACTGCAGAACATAGGCAAAATCTCCCGTTTGTAACATAAGACTCTGTCTAATGATGTTTGATTGTTTCTTATATAGGACAAGTAACACCAAAAGGACTGATTATCACTAAGGTGTGAATCCTGGCCTCTCTGTTCCATGCATGAACACACACACACACACCAACCCCCCTTCCTCTGTCCCTACTCTGTAGATAGTAGTTTAGTTAATAAACTCCTTTATTTACACCCAGTTGTTGTCCTGTTGTGTTCTTTTGAAGCAGAGACTGGAGATCCATTGAATCGAGAAGTCGTGGTTTCTGATATGAGATTGATACATTTATCAACAAAGTAATTCATTGTTGTCCTCCCAGAGGACTGGTGCCCCTTTCAAAGAGAGCAAATTCTAAATTATGGCGTTTACGCTACAACACTCATGCAACAACATTCTGAGGCCTACAGCGACCTCTAGCGGGTAGGGAGTAACTGAATATACAACAGATGGCTCTTAATGAAGATTTTTCCAGAATGCACCAGCAGCAGATATCACTCTAGAGTTTGCGTTGCTAACATTAGTCAATAAACCAATGGCTCTCAGATCCAGGGGCCACACTGCCGACCTCACCTGTATATGATGCTACCTCATTAAACTGCTGCAGCGCACACACATACACATTCTCACACACAGTCCTCTAGTGAGACCTGTGCTCAGAGCCCAGCACCCTGTAGCTCAAATCAGAGATCACCAGAATTGGCAGGTTCACACTGAGCAAATGTGATGGGAGTGACAGAGTCTGGAGACACCGTGGTGAACATTATGCCGCCTGCAACACTCCAGCATGACCAGTTTGGTGGTGGGTCATTGATGGTCTGGGGAGGCATATGCTTTGAGGGTCGCACAGAGCTCCAGCTCATAGCCAACGGTACCCTGACTGCTGTTAGGAACCGGGATGAAATCCTCAGAGTGATTATCAGACCTTACACTGGTGCAATGGGCCCTGGGTTCCTCCTGGTGCAGGACAATGTACAATGAGTGTGTAGGCTGTTCCTGGATGATGAAGTCATTGATGCTATTGACTGGCCCTCACGTTCCCCTGACCTAAATCCAATTGAGCACCTATGGCGTGTTATGTATTGGGGCATCCAACACCACCAAGTACCACCACGGACTGTCCAGGAGCTCTCCGATGCCCTGATCCAGGTGCGGGAGGAGATCCCCCAGGACCCCATATGCTGACTCTTGAGGACCATGCCTATCCACACTAATGAGTCACATGAGTTGCCGTAATGAAATTCACGCAAGTTGGATCAGCCTGTTTTTTACTTTGATCTACGGATTGTGTATTTTTTTGAGCAGTGTTTATTCTTCCAGCTTCCAGCTTGACATTTCTGCTCTCTGATATGTCATCAAGAAATGGTTCAGGGAAACTGTGGACAAGACCTGAAGAAAAGAAACTCTCAAGGAAAACTTTCAGACAATAGAGAGACTCCCTGTGTGTTTTGCCAAATGAGTAAATCAGCTGTTCACAACACAATGAAAATTCGGTATCAGGTGAAAACAAAGTTACTGGTGCGTATGTTTCATCTAAAATACCAGATGAGAGTTTCATATTCACTTACACTACATGCTAATTTGTTTGGGACGACCCATAATATGTTAAACAAGGAGGCGGAAATACTCGGCTTTGGCAGCCAGTGGTACAGGAGACGCTGCACAGACAGAGGGAAGACTGGATTCCACTAAATATCTGTAAACTCTGGATGTAAATGTCCTGCATTCAGTCAAAGAAGTGAAGGTGAAAAAGAGACTGACTTCTACGACTGGACAATGATCCAGATCTCAAAATCCACCATGAACCACTTTCACTATGTAGCGTACATACGTGGCCTGGCATCAGTCAAAAGCCATTAAGGAAGTTCATTATAAGGACATGCAGAGTTACGGACCCCTAACTGACACTTTGCGACTCTTTCCACCATCAAACTATCAGATTGATAGGGAACAGAGACCAAAGACCCCTCCTTCACAAACAGACCATGCTGTTAGCATGGCCGAACGACACAGAACCAGACCAAAGATCAAAGGGTCAGCTCCAGAGGATCAACCAATGGACACCAGATAACTGGAGAAGTGACATTTGGTTGTTTCTTGTATAGGACAAGTAACAACAAAAAGGACTGATTAACACTAAGGCGTGAATCCTGGCCTGTCTGTGCCATGCATGAGCACACACACACACACGCACACACACACACACACCAACCTCTCTTCCTCTGTCCCTCTCTAGATAAGAGTCATAAACTACAACCCACATTCCAATCCTGGGTAGTGACCAGCAGGACACTCCTCACAGACACAGATCAAAGGATGAATGTAAAATTAAATATCTAACTATTCTCTAACTCATGAGATGTTCCTATGTAATAGTTTAATCCCAAGCTTCTATCCCATAGAATGTTTGAAATGTAACATGTAGATTTTAAGACAAGGTCCTTCATGTGACCATACTGTCAGCACCCTTCACACAAGGTAACACACTACATGACATCCAGAATGTGCATATTATTATTGTTACAGTCGAAGAACTGCTGTGTAATCCATATGTATAGATTATTAGCTTTGGGAAATGTTTATATTGTTGTTTGATCAATTAACCACTTGTATCATAATTAATTCCAGGTTTGAAGGATGTAATATGAAATCAACACTCCTATTACTCCTCTCTGCTACTATTAGTGCAAGTAGTTTTATGTTATTCCATTTAATGTTTTGTGGTCATGGTGGAAGAAGGATGTGCGAGTTTATAAGTAAACTCTAGATTTAAATTATTCTAAAAGTTCAGTGGAAAATTACTCTCTTCTCCAAGTGGTAACACAGGAGAAGATGGGTGACGCCCATGAAACATGCGCCAGCCCCCAGGGGATAAAACAGTCGTGAACCATTCACACATTGCCAAAAACCCTATTTTTCTAAGCCAAGAAGCCAAATAGCCCCTTTTTCTAAGTCTATTTTCTAAGCCTATTCAGAAGCCAAAACCAGGCCTAAGCCTAAATCAGGACGACAAGAAGATGCGAGAAGCGAGAAACGATGCAGAAACTAGAAGCTGAGAACTTTGCTCAAAGCTCAGAGTCCCGGCTCAAAGCCCGGCTCTGTAGCCATGTAAACTCTTAGCTCTAAGCTGCTCGCCACAAACTCATGGCTCTTAGTCATTTTGCACTTTTCGCGTCTTTTATTTTTTCGTTGCCACAAGCTACAAGTAACATGATTTTTGTCTACATGCGCGATCTTTTATTTTTATAAGCCAAGTCAAGACCAACTGAACCAAAGCAACAGAAGTGCCTCAGAGTAATTTCGTAACTTTTAATCATCATCAAGTTTCCCTTTTTTTTGAAGATTTTGACAACTTTAGAGTCATCTGGTCAACGCCAGTCTCCTCTAAGTTACCCAACCAAAGTGAAGAGCATTAGAGTTTATTTCGCATCAACCCGCAAGAGACACCAGCAGATAACATCTGCACGACCTCCTGCAGAGAAGCCGAGCAGAAATCAAGAGAGCCCGAGACAGAAAGTCTCCTGGCAAACTCCACCAGAGCTGAACCGCTGAGACACCGGCAGAATCCGTCATCGTGATAACGGGACACGGCCTCCAGGAGAATCCACCTAGACCCCGCGTCTCCAGGGTTACCACGGCAACCACAGCCGCCTGGGTTCCAGCCGAGGGTCTTCAGCTACAGCGCAACTCACAGTAGGCCGGTCTTAACACTCTGCTCATGACTGGGTTGATGTCGAAATATAGCAATATTTAATCATCAAACCTAATTCTTAGATGTAGCATCATTAGCTGTATAGTCATAGTGTATAGCCATAACATATTCTCTCCCACCATTGCCAACTCATCACACTGCTCATTCATTATATTATTTTCATCTTTATGATTATTACACCTTGCATTTACTCTGTACATAGTAGTTTAGTTAAATAAACTCATTTATTTACACCCAGTTGTTGTCCTGTCGTATTCTTTTGACGTAGAGACTGGAGATCCATTGAATCGAGAAGTCATGGCTTCCGATATGAGATTGATAAATTTGGCAATGAAGTAATTCATTGTTGTCCTCCTAGAGGACTGGTGCCCCATTTCAACGAGAGTAAATCATTAAATATAGCGTTAACGCTACATATTTAATGGTGCCCCGTGTGAGGCGATTTTTAATATCACCGTCTCTACTACAAAAGAATATTTGATTCAGCTGCATATTGGCTTGGCTGCCTGTTGCTTGTTGTGTGTGAGCACTTAATGGTTAAACCTGTAACCTTGTCTGTACCTTCACGATTCAAGCTTAGCTTTAAGATTGTGAAGTTGTGTTTATAATTACGTGGACGCACGCTGATTATGAATATTGTTGATTATGAATATTGTTGATTATAAATATTGTTGAAGCGGGTTACTGCGCCGACAGTAACGCCCAGACCAGTGGTGGCTGTAGTGTAGCTCTAAGCAACTCCGCCAGAAACACTGATCAAAGTGTTGAGGCTACAGCCCGTAGCTTTAAGCTATTTGTCACAAATTGCATGCAACAGCGTGATGAAACGCTCATAGAAAGGCCTGTTGGTCGGTACCGGCTATTGCGTGTCCCAATAGTCGTTAACCCGCCCTGAGTGTGGCTAAATTTATCCGCGTGTTCCGGTGAATTTAGACCGTCTCAGACCCTCCGTGCTAACAGTCAGATTAGCTACCTGACCCGCTAGCAGCTGTAGCTGGCGCTGCCGTTACAGTAAAGAGGTTATCTCCCCCGTGTGATCAGACTCACAGCGTTTGTGTCCCGAAAAGGGTGAAAATACCCGTGTTGTGGACTGGGAGAGAATAAAGTATTTGAACTACTTGTTCGGAGTCCTTAAGCGGACCCGTGTTGAAAATATCTGTGTTGAAAAATAGCTGTTTTTGAACGTAACTTTGTTACTGTGTGAATACCCTGTGGTCTGAGTAGTAACGCAATATAATTGCGTTTGATTGCTTTAAGTCCCAGATGATTTGTGTTGCAAACAGCGGTTACTTGAAGTAATTCTGGCTATGTGAACACCCTTTTGTATAAAATGTGTTAAGGAATAAAGTGCTTGCTTGCTTGAAGTTCCAGAGAGGACTTTTGTTAAAACGTTGTGGTTACTGAACGTAACCGAACCTGGTGAACACTTTTGCGGTTGAAATTGTGCATGAAAGTGCTTGTGCTTTACTGAACGTCCCAGACCGGACTTGCAGTGATGTTACAAATTTATTCAACATAATACCCACTCGCTAAGCGCTGGAGGCCGCCGCGCCTCGCTGCTTGTTATTTGAAACTTAGCAAAGAAGTTTCTCTGTCTGCTCTCTGAGTGAAATGAATCTTTTCCCACCTGACTAACGCAGGTCTATCAGTGGGCGGTACTAAAGTCGTCAATACTGACGTCACCTCACCCCCTCTCCTTGTAAAACAAGCTGATAAAAATCTGGCGTCACCTGGTGGCCGATTTGGTTAACTGAGTTTGAGGATTTAATTATTCAAACAATGAATGTGTGCATGCAACAGATTGAAATCTAATGCTGCTAACTTTATTAATTCATAAGTTGCTACGTCAAAATCTTGCTGCTAGTTACTCACACTATTGAATTAACCCAGATTCTTAATTCTACATTTGAAGTGATTAATCTAACACACTTGTAGTTGTTAAACTTAAGGTTTTGATTCAATTGAAGCCTAATCGTTTTAAAACTGCTTGTGGTTCTAGGAATCTAGTAAGCTAACACACTAATAACAGCATTAAGGAAAACTATTTTAGACAAATAGTTTCAATATAGCTTTTCTTCTTATAGTATAAATCCCTATACTAACTCCAGATTTAGATTACATTACCAAATTCTTATCAAGTGTCAACACTATTTGAATTTGAGATTTCACATGTACTCTTATGTGTCTTCACAATATTATATCACTTCATATTAAATTGTTCTCCCCTCTTAAAGGCATTTTCCCGCATTCTAGTAAGCTACATCAGTGAACATCACAGACTGATTTTAAGTTTACTGTAAAAACTTGCCAATATCTGAGTCTTTTTGATTCTCTATTCAGTGTGACTGCCCTTTTGCCGATGCTATTCAGTCTGCAATGCTTCCAGCTTTGATACTACAGGGTGGGCTTATCCATTGGATGCTCCAATTTTGGAAGTTATTGCACCTGGATCTGTTCAATTTTGAGTTCTACCCATAAGGTGATCACTGCTCACCAGTGACATCTTAGGAGGGGGTTCCACTTTTGACAGTAACGTGGGTCTTTAACCATCCAATTTTGAGTTCTATCCCTTTGAGGTCCAACTACCTTAGAGTTACTCACTGCTGAGGAATGCTTACTGTGTGATAAGGCATTAAAGTGGCACAACTGAGACTATAGTTTTAAGAGTGGCTTTCTTTTGGTGATTGATTCTCTCCTCCAGAGTAACTTTTCCTGTCGCCTATGCACCTCAATCTGCTCCGCTCTCAGCTCTGACACTATAAGGTGATCCCTTCAATTGGAGGTTCCAATTTGACAGTTACTGTACCTGGACCTGGTCAATTTTGAGTTCCACCCACACAAGGGGTTCCAATTTTGGCACAGTAACGTGGGTCTTTATCTGTTCAACTTTGAGTTCTATCCCTTGGAGGACTAACCACCTTAGAGTTACTCACTGCTGGGGTTTGTTGATTGTAAAGCAAGGCAACTACAGGACTAGCTCCCTCTGGTGGCTACTATTATAGCTTAATACATCACTAAACAAGAACAATTTAGATTGGGTCGCCCATAACCCGTGTGGACCCTAACATTTGTGATAACTAACAGTAAAACATACACAGGCCCTATGTAGTTGTTTACAGAACAACTTGAAGGTTATATAGAACCTACTAACCACTGCTTTTAAAATTAACCTGCTTGTTCACTGTTTTCTTTCTCTCTTTCGAACTTTGACATTATAAATTAAAGTCAGTAACCAAACCACCTATATGTCTACCCCTCTCAAATCAGACATGGCAGCTTCAGCTGCATTGAAAGCTTCACGCTATGATGACTCCTTTGGAAACTTGGAGATTGCATTGGTGGATATGACTGAAGAGTTGCTACCTGACTATGCAACTAGAATCCAAAGCACTAACCCTTTGGACCTTGAACAAATAATGTCAGCACTCGTAGACGAGTCCCTGACTAAGCTACCAAAAGACATGGCACTAACCAAAAGGTTAGGTAGCCTGGCTGTTGTGTTAACTGCACAGCTCAGACATGCACACCATCGGTTAGAATGGGCAGGAAATAAGCTGAAGTCCTGCACCCAACAAAATTCACAACTAATAGGAGAAAACCAACTCCTTCAACAACAGCTTGAACAATCAGAACAGTTTTTAACACAGACTGAAACGCATATCAATGAGCTAAAAGCTCAGAACAGAGCCTATGACCTGCATCTTGATGCTCAACAAAAGCAGACCCAAAAGATGCAAGAACAGTTAACTGAGGCTAGAGACAAACTCTCACAGGCCTACCATCAGCAAGAAATTAAAGAAAGGGAACTGGTAGCCGTTAGAAGAGAAATGCAATATTCTCTTAAGATGGACCAAACCCGACAACCATACCTGAGTGAAACTTTCCAAGAGGAAAGAAAAGACGAGCCACCTAATAGGGGAGTTCAAGGAGGCGTGTCTCCTCACCTCTTCTCGCCTCTTAAGCCGGACCCCTTCGGGGCCAGCAGAACTCCTCTGGATTTGACTAGAGTGATTCCTCCTTCGAGTTCTTATCTATCTTCAGGCACCCACACATCACAGGGTCCTTCAGATCGAGAACTAGATAAGATTGCTCGCAATATATCACACTTTGAACCCAGTCCTGATTGTTCTCATGACATCACCACCTACTTGAAGGACATCGACTTTTACTTGCGAAGGCTCCCAAATGCTACTGCTGATGACAGGATGTACCTGATCAAGGTGACATCTAGTCATGAGGTCAGCAGATTCATTGAGCGCCAACCGAACCATGTCAGAATGAACTATGACCTGCTCTGCCACGCATTAGAACAGGAGTTCTCTGACCATACTTCACCAGCTGGCTTGACCGCTGCTATAACAGTTAAGCAGGGAAGACAAGAACCTCCCCAGCAATACTACTATCGCCTTCTTCAGGCATACTTTGGCTCTAGAAACGAACAAGGGATGGAGGAAGACTTGAACTTCAAAACCCTCTTCGTCCAAAACCTCCATCCTGGTACCAGTCGTCATCTTGGTGTCTTGGCAAACCCATGCACCTCAACCAGCCAACGGCTAAGAGAACTCGCCTCGCTTGGATTTGCAAAACAAATGCAATCCCACACTAAACAGGCAGAGCCTGCTAACATTTTTAGCCTCAGCACAAAATCTTTGCCCAGGGAGCTAGAAGGAGCTCCTGGTGCTACACTGCATGGCTCAGGCGCACGCCCTTCCAAAACTTACTGGCCTGCTAAGCAGCAGAAACATTTTCTGCCCCAACCAACTTATGGGGACCATAAGTCTTCCAGACCACATTGGTCTGACAAAGGTCAGAGACACTCAAGATTTAAGTCAAACTTTTGCGCCTCAAATCCCCACCGAAGCAGGTTCCCACCTAACCAATGGGAAAACCGTAAGGCTTTTGAGTATAAGGGACAGAAAAGGCAAAACCAAACCAAACTCCATCAGCATCAATCTGATGAGAACATGAACAAAGGCAAAAGCAAACGATCCTTTCAGCAGAAGACCAACAAAGCTGAAATTAAAACTAAAACATCTAGTCTTAGCCAAGAAGACCTAAGAACTATCAAGCGTCTTTTCAGTGACTGGCTTAAGGAAGAAAGCAAGAAAGCTGATCTCTTCCCAGTCACATTGGTAGCACCAAAGGCTACATTTCAACACAGTCTCTCAAACCAGCCCATCGAGGTGGTTGAAGAACTTTACCATGGCCCCAGTGGACCAGAGTCTGCTCTGCTCCAGAGCCAGAACTCAGAAGTCCGAAATAAATCAGAACAGGGGGGTGAAAACTCAATCCCTCCCAACGCAGTCTCGGTGGCAAAACTGGACTTAGAAGACAAGTCCTTTAAAAGGGACGTGTCAGCTGTCCAACTTGAACCACCCGTCCAACAATTCTTAGGCCCCCTTAGTGAGAAAGGTGTTATGCGAAAACCACACCTGTCTATAACACTTGAAGACGCAATTGTACATGATGCACTCCTTGACACAGCAGCAGATGTCACTCTGATGTCATCAGCACTGTTCAGTAAGCTGCAAATGATAACATGCCTGTCAAACAAGGAGTTGAAACTTCAATCTTGTTCCTTGGATGTGCAACCGTATGCCCCCACCAGTGCAACACTGACAGCAATGTCAATGATACAACTGACTATTGGACCAATGAGCCTGGTCCATCCAGTATACGTGTCTCCTCTTGATGCCATTCCTTTCCTCATTGGCAAAGACCTCCTAAACCGACTCAAACCTTTGATCGACTTGAAACGCTTGAAAATCTGGGCACAAGTCTCCCAGCCTCTTCCTGTCTCTTTTCCCCTAAACACTACAGCTCGGTGCTGTGCTCTTGAGGTCAAAGAGACCAAAACACTGACTCAACATGTCCCATCTGACCAACCGACTGACGTTTCGACCAAACATGGCGCTTTGGAGGGTACATCTAGGACATCCACCCTGGGGTCTCCACCTGACCCCTACTTTTGTTCCCACCCTCCCACCCCTGATTTCTGCGCTGTCACTCAACCTCAGACAGCTGCTGCGCCTTCTATATGTCTTAATGGCTCAACTACCGTTGCTGCCACGCCCACTTTCTTTGGTTCCTGCCATGGGGTCCATGCTTCTGAGTCGCTCACTTCTCCTATGCTCGTGGTGACTCAAAACCACAGGGGGGTGATGCCAATTCAGACGCACAAATCACCATGTGCAAGACACAGAAGAACCAAGGCCATTTCTGCTCTCGCCCAGAAACACCTGGAAAAAAGCATAAGAAATCCCAGGGCCTATTATGACCAAAAAGCTTCCCATGACAAACTCCAAGTGGGGGACACATGGCTGTATCACGCTCTCACTCAAACAGCTGAAAAAGCCAGTTCAAGCACAGGAAGACTTACCTGTAAGTCCTGTCCCCACTGCTCAAGTCCCCACATGTTCCCAGATGAACTGTCTGTTGTGCACCACGACAAGACCAGCAAAACTCAGGAAAAGCTAACTCCCAAATGTCTCAACTGCACACAGTGCAAACCACACAAAGCCCTCATGAGACTCTTCTGGGACAATCTTGTCCCAATTAGGTCATAAATACTAACAAAATCTGTAATCTATTACTAGTAGTTGAGGTTTGACAACCGCTCACTACATGCTTTATGACAATTTTAGAATCAGACTATGAGCTACAGTGCACACTTGAAACATCCTAAGGTGCCAGGTTCGAGTATAAACAGTTAATCTTTAGTATTGGTTGTGTTGAAAAGAGCTGGTGTTGTGTCTTCAGTCAAATCCACCTTTCACAATCCTCTCTGCCATTTAAACGTATGGTATTTGTCGACTGCGTAAAATGTGTACAAGTGGGGGTGATTCACCAGGCTGCAAATACACTTATAAGATCCTGCTCAAGACCACAGGTGCAGTGGACACACTGCTATGCCGCTATCAGTACTATAGGTTTTCTATGCTCACACACGACTGGTAACCGTGCTATTGCCTGCTATGCTTTGGGATACTGGTCCCACAATTTGACATGTTTACCTAAACATATTTTTCCCTCTTTCCCAGTGCAAGACACCTTAGTCAGTACCACAACAGACTGAGTTGGTGTAAATAATGTAATAAATGTTAGATAACACTGTATGACTAGTTAACCCCTGAGAAACTAGGTCCAATTAGTTTTAGCAACATAGTAACCTCTAGAGGTTCCCCGTTTTTTTCCCTCTCAGGTATATACATCAACTGTATAACACCATGTACATTTATTTAGTTGTTGTTTTTATTATGTTCCCTAGTAAGATATAGGCCCTTTTGTTTAACTGCTAACCTAGCCGCCATAACAAAAGGTAACTCTCTTCAAGGAATAAGAGATAATGATCCAACCTTAAACTTTGCCTAGATTATAGAATAGCTACACAGTTCATAGTTGTTTTCATTTAAAAAAAAAAAAAAAAAAAAAAAAAAAAAAAAAAAAAAAAAAAAAAAGACATCAACTCTGATCATGATAGCAGTTGTTATGTGCCATGTTCCTGATGCCACCGATGTCCTCGATTCGGCGGTCCAACGGTCCCTGGACAGCGACCATTGGACCGAGTGGGGGATATGTAGCGTACATACGTGGCCTGGCATCAGTCAAAAGCCATTAAGGAAGTTCATTATAAGGACATGCAGAGTTACGGACCCCTAACTGACACTTTGCGACTCTTTCCACCATCAAACTATCAGATTGATAGGGAACAGAGACCAAAGACCCCTCCTTCACAAACAGACCATGCTGTTAGCATGGCCGAACGACACAGAACCAGACCAAAGATCAAAGGGTCAGCTCCAGAGGATCAACCAATGGACACCAGATAACTGGAGAAGTGACATTTGGTTGTTTCTTGTATAGGACAAGTAACAACAAAAAGGACTGATTAACACTAAGGCGTGAATCCTGGCCTGTCTGTGCCATGCATGAGCACACACACACACACGCACACACACACACACACCAACCTCTCTTCCTCTGTCCCTCTCTAGATAAGAGTCATAAACTACAACCCACATTCCAATCCTGGGTAGTGACCAGCAGGACACTCCTCACAGACACAGATCAAAGGATGAATGTAAAATTAAATATCTAACTATTCTCTAACTCATGAGATGTTCCTATGTAATAGTTTAATCCCAAACTTCTATCCCATAGAATGTTTGAAATGTAACATGTAGATTTTAAGACAAGGTCCTTCATGTGACCATACTGTCAGCACCCTTCACACAAGGTAACACACTACATGACATCCAGAATGTGCATATTATTATTGTTACAGTCGAAGAACTGCTGTGTAATCCATATGTATAGATTATTAGCTTTGGGAAATGTTTATATTGTTGTTTGATCAATTAACCACTTGTATCATAATTAATTCCAGGTTTGAAGGATGTAATATGAAATCAACACTCCTATTACTCCTCTCTGCTACTATTAGTGCAAGTAGTTTTATGTTATTCCATTTAATGTTTTGTGGTCATGGTGGAAGAAGGATGTGCGAGTTTATAAGTAAACTCTAGATTTAAATTATTCTAAAAGTTCAGTGGAAAATTACTCTCTTCTCCAAGTGGTAACACAGGAGAAGATGGGTGACGCCCATGAAACATGCGCCAGCCCCCAGGGGATAAAACAGTCGTGAACCATTCACACATTGCCAAAAACCCTATTTTTCTAAGCCAAGAAGCCAAATAGCCCCTTTTTCTAAGTCTATTTTCTAAGCCTATTCAGAAGCCAAAACCAGGCCTAAGCCTAAATCAGGACGACAAGAAGATGCGAGAAGCGAGAAACGATGCAGAAACTAGAAGCTGAGAACTTTGCTCAAAGCTCAGAGTCCCGGCTCAAAGCCCGGCTCTGTAGCCATGTAAACTCTTAGCTCTAAGCTGCTCGCCACAAACTCATGGCTCTTAGTCATTTTGCACTTTTCGCGTCTTTTATTTTTTCGTTGCCACAAGCTACAAGTAACATGATTTTTGTCTACATGCGCGATCTTTTATTTTTATAAGCCAAGTCAAGACCAACTGAACCAAAGCAACAGAAGTGCCTCAGAGTAATTTCGTAACTTTTAATCATCATCAAGTTTCCCTTTTTTTTGAAGATTTTGACAACTTTAGAGTCACCTGGTCAACGCCAGTCTCCTCTAAGTTACCCAACCAAAGTGAAGAGCATTAGAGTTTATTTCGCATCAACCCGCAAGAGACACCAGCAGATAACATCTGCACGACCTCCTGCAGAGAAGCCGAGCAGAAATCAAGAGAGCCCGAGACAGAAAGTCTCCTGGCAAACTCCACCAGAGCTGAACCGCTGAGACACCGGCAGAATCCGTCATCGTGATAACGGGACACGGCCTCCAGGAGAATCCACCTAGACCCCGCGTCTCCAGGGTTACCACGGCAACCACAGCCGCCTGGGTTCCAGCCGAGGGTCTTCAGCTACAGCGCAACTCACAGTAGGCCGGTCTTAACACTCTGCTCATGACTGGGTTGATGTCGAAATATAGCAATATTTAATCATCAAACCTAATTCTTAGATGTAGCATCATTAGCTGTATAGTCATAGTGTATAGCCATAACATATTCTCTCCCACCATTGCCAACTCATCACACTGCTCATTCATTATATTATTTTCATCTTTATGATTATTACACCTTGCATTTACTCTGTACATAGTAGTTTAGTTAAATAAACTCATTTATTTACACCCAGTTGTTGTCCTGTCGTATTCTTTTGACGTAGAGACTGGAGATCCATTGAATCGAGAAGTCATGGCTTCCGATATGAGATTGATAAATTTGGCAATGAAGTAATTCATTGTTGTCCTCCTAGAGGACTGGTGCCCCATTTCAACGAGAGTAAATCATTAAATATAGCGTTAACGCTACAACTATTTATGGAATCGATGTACAGTCTGAGCTCTTTGAGTGTGATGTGAATAGCAGTGTGTGTCACTCACTGTAGAAGCAGCCATACACCTCCACTCTCAGGCCAAGCCAGCCACTCGGGTTCCAGTCCAGAGGGATGAAGCGCAGGAAACGGGTTTTCACTGAGTGGGACAGCTTGTTCTGGACAGCAGCCTCTGAATTCATGTTCCCCACGAACCTCTGCATGAACAGACAGAGAGATGGTAATAATTTGCCAAAACAAATGTACAAAGTTTCCAGTGAAGCAATAGAAATGACCTCCGATATGAAGAAAACCTCCATTGGGAAATAAAAAAGCTTTGACAGGGCAAGTCCACCTGAAATGTCTTTCGCCTCTCCTTGAACATACGAATTTATCTCTTAGAACAATCATGTGGTGCACAAATATGAGAATATGCAGTCCACCACAGTGAGGAACACATGGGGAAATAATAGATGTTACAACTGTAGCAGAAACTGGTACAGGCAACACCTTCATTTCAAAAAAAGGAGTTAACAGACTTTAGAGCGAACAAGTCCTCCAAGTTGAAAGACAAAATACTTGACTGGTCTAATCATCATATGGATCACAGCAGGCCTCATCAACTGATATGTGAGTAGACATGTTCTTACTTTATGCACAAAAAATTACTGTCAGATTCATGACACATGCACCAGTCAGTTTTGATCTTTCTATCATGGGTATGTTAGTGAATCATAATCTTTCTAGATTGACAATGGCCATGTCTCATTTCTCTTTATAAAGGACATACCCACAGGTGTATCATGGAGAAAGTGCTGAAGTTGTAATGTAAAAGAAATAATGTTCTTATAGGTCATATTTTTTTATTCTTTACATTTCTTCTCTTTTCACCTCCTGACAACATGGTGACCCTTGTTTTTTTATTCTCAAGTCTATGGTTCTCAATAAAACATAAATAAATAAAATTGTTATCTCTCTATAAGAGTTGCTAGCATGTATTTCATGTGTGACCTTTCCCTCCACACACCTTAACCCATCAACCTCCATGTTTTCATAAAACATTACTGAGATTTAATTGTTGGGTCCGGTAAGAGCATGTGTGGTTATTAACTAAAAATTCTGAATATCACTGAAAAGTCATTGATTTACAACTTTAAATTCTTAACCAGTATTATTATGGTAATTAATATTGATTGATAATGCGGGGCACCACACGGAAACCGGGAAGAATAACCAAACCAGTTTATAGTCTCATAACCTTAATAATTCACTCCGAGTAATGGGTCTCTGGGGTCAGGGACCGGAAGTATCTAATGAAGGATTAAGTTCGAGGTCAGACCCTCTCAATCAGTCACGGACCACAATAAACAAACAAAATAATGACCAAAAAGGTTTCTCTTTAAACTACGATAATATTTATTAAAATCTCCACAACAATTAACAAAGTTAACCAGTCTTGATTTATCACACTATACTACCATCCATCAACTAACTACACATGTAAAGAATAACAGCTATACAATCAAAAATGAGGTGTATGTTGTAACAGTCAGAGTCTAAACGTGCTTACTGCAATACCGAATAACGCCACAAGGTGGAGTTACGTCCATTTTGTGACACAGTGTATACGCAGCGGCCTTCTTGTCTGCCATGTTCTTGACCTCCAGACTTCCACAACGAAAGACACGCACTAAGATTCTCTGTAACACGAAGGTGACGGTTAATCTGTCTACATATTACCGCTCATGTATGAACTGTGAATGTAGCGCCGTGGAGACCTGGCATAATATGGTCTATGTTGAATTCTAGAATATTATTAATAAAAATACCGTGTGGAAATCCCTACTTCGTTGTCTGTCGACTGACTGAGCTAACGGCTAAACCTGCTAATCTCTCCGCCTACACCTTCTCACGTTACAAGTGGTGCCCGACCATCATTCTCTGGACCTCGCTTCAACCCGCTTCTACCAGCGTTTTGCCATAATCCACAACCTATCAACCCCTTTCATTCTTGGAATGGATTTCATGATCAGAGCCTCAATAACCATCCATATCCCCTCCAGAACTGTATTCATGGATGACATTCCTTGTCCTGTGGTGGATGAGGATGAGGACTGTGCAGTTGAGCCATTCACCGAAAGAGGAATCATCATGTCCCTCGACATCCTACAATCCTCTCTCATGACAAAAGTCGCAGAGGCAAACCTGGAGGAAGGACAGAAAGCGGACATGTTCAGTCTTCTCTCTCAATTTGACGACATGTTTGATGGTCACCTTGGACACACTTCTCTGACTGAACACACAATCGATACAGGAGACGCAAAGCCTTCAAATCTCCCCCCATATCGTACTTCCCAGCAAAAAAACGCGTCATCGAGGAGCAAGTACAACAGATGTTGCAGGATGACATCATTGAGCCATCCACTAGCCCATGGGCCGCCCCAGTTGTGATTGTAAACAGGCCCTGTGCTGACCCTAGGTTCTGTGTGGACTTTAGAGGAGTGAACCAGGTCACACAAAAAGACTCATACCCCTTGCCACGTATTGATGAGTCACTGGACTTTCTTGAGAGAGGGCGGTTCATCACAACACTGGACTTGGCTCGAGGATACTGGCAGGTGGCAGTTGCAGAGGAGTCCCGACCAAAAACAGCCTTCATATCACACTGTGGTCTCTTCCAGTTCCGTGTGCTCCCCTTTGGTCTCTGCAACGCACCAGCCACATTTCAGAGACTAATGAACACTGTCCTAGCTGGTCTCATTTACAAGACATGTGCAGTGTATCTGGACGACACTGTTATTGTTTCCCCCACCTTTGAGCAGCACCTGACTGATCTAGAGGAAGTGCTCAAAAGACTCAAAGCAGCCGGTCTGTCTCTGAAACTCAAGAAATGTCAGTTCTGCCTAAGCGAGCTCACCTTCCTCGGCTACCGCGTCACACCCTCTGGCATAAAACCAGATATGGACAAGATCAAAGCGGTGGTGGAGTTCAAAACCCCAACCACCATGAAACAAGTCAGACAGTTCCTCGGACTGATACTATCGCCGTTTCATCCGGGACTATGCACGCCATGCTGAGCCCCTCCATGCGCTCACCAGGAAAGATGCAGTTTTCCACTGGGACGACAAATGTCAGAAAGCCGTGAACATGCTGAAAAAGAGTGTCACGTCAGCACCCGTCTTGATGTTCCCTGACTTCACAAGCCCCTTTTTCATTCATGCTGATGCTTGTGACCTTAGCCTAGGTGCGGCCTTGATGCAAAGAGACAAAGAGGGTCGAGATGTTGTTGTGGCTTATGCAAGTCACTCCCTGCACAAAGCAGAAAAACCATACTCTACCCCTGAGAAAGAGTGTTTAGCTGTGATTTGGGCTCTCGAACATTTCAGGCCTTATGTTGAAGGACTTCATGTAACTATCTTCACAGACCACAGCAGCCTCAGGTGGCTTATGTCCCACCCTAACCCCACTGGCCGACTAGCCTGTTGGTCGCTGCGACTACAAGACTTTGACTTCACCATAGTGCACAAGCCTGGTGCACACAACAATGTGCCTGATGCCCTGTCTCGCAACCCACTGCCCATGTCCTGTGACACGCCCACAGATCTCCTACCTGAGTATGCTATAATCGGCAGTTTGGATCTCCGTGCCCTAAGCCCTGTGTTGCTAGAAGATCGCGCACATGTGAAACAACTCCAGCTGGACGACCCAGTCACAGGTCAGCTTCTCAGAGACCTTGAGACAAACCCACATGTTGACGCAGACGAAAGCAACCCCCAGCAGTACGTTGTTTATGACAGTCTGCTCTACTACAAAGACCCAAAAACCAGATGTGGATTACATCCACTGAAAGAACTCAAACTCTATGCCCCTGCATCAATCCGAGGCACCCTGCTCAACTACTATCATGACCATCCCACTGCAGGTCATCTTGGTATTTCAAAGACACTGGCTAGACTACAGTACAGGTTTTTTTGGCCTAAAATGCCGGCAGATGTTAAGCGCTATGTCACTTCCTGTTCTGTCTGCCAGCTCATCAAGCCGAGCCAAAGGAAACCGGCTGGTCTCATGGTCCCTATTCTGCCTCAAAGACCCTGGGAGTACGCAGGAGTGGATTTCGTCGGGCCCCTTCCCCGCACTGCATCTGGAAATGCCTACTTGCTGGTCTTTGTTGACTATTTTTCTAAGTGGATTGAGGTGTGTGCGGTCAGGGAGGCGACTGCGCATGTGGCGGCTGCAAAGTTTGTCAGTGAAATATTCGCCAGACACGGTGCCCCAACCTACCTCATCTCTGACAGAGGTTCACCTTTTGTGAGTGAGTTGTTTGAACATGTCATCTCCACCCTCGGATCAGTGCACAGGCTCACCACTGCTTACCACCCTCAAACAAACGCAACAGAACGTGTAAACCGGACACTCAAAACCGCCATACGTGCTTACGTTGGAGACAAGCACACTTCGTGGGATAATTTTCTCTCCCAGATCTGCTTTGCACTGCGTACAGCCCCACATGACAGCACTGGACTATGATGCTGTACGGTCGAGAGCTGGAAACCCCGCTTGACCTCATAACACAACCTTCCAGTGACGGCGTGGATGAACCCGGCGTGCCATACCCAGAGACTCTAAGAGCATCCCTGAAAGAAGCTCACGACCACGCCAGAGCAACACTTGACCACAGTCACAATAGACAAAAAAAGTACTATGATTTGAGACGTCGTCAGTCTTCCTATGCTGTTGGTGACCTTGTAAGAGTTAAGTCCCATCCTAGATCTGACGCACAGTCCAAATTCACTGCCAAACTCGCTCCTTTGTTCACAGGCCCACTCTGTGTCAGTCAGAAGCTGGGAGATGTCAACTACAGACTGACAGAACTGGACACTGGTACAGATGCTGGAGTCTTTCATGTTGTGAATCTGCAACCTTTTCACACTTGGGACTCACCTTCTAACAGGCGCACTATTGCCGTATCTGCAGAGCAAAGTGTCTCTGAAGCCTTGAACAATGATGTGCCCACCACCCAGACTGAAAGCCACACTGACATTGCTGCGGCTGACATCGACTCTACATATTACCGCTCATGTATGAACTGTGATGGAGGACGATGGCACCAAAATGCACAGTGGCTTCCTGCGGGAGACATTGTCTGGTTGAGTAAGGTCACTTTAGTGGCTGTGTCATGGCGGTCATATGTCATTAAGGCTTCGTTAGCTGGTGTGCTAACAAGCCATCGACTCCATACTCACTCCACTTTGGTTCCCATGTCCTCGTCTTTAACTGAAAGTCTGCCTTGGCACCTTTGTTCAGGGGATTCGGTTCTCAGGCCGCAGAGGTAATTCACAAGTCACATCTCGTGTGAACGGATTGCTGGGACAAACCCAGTGGATGTCTTTGGTTTTGGTGCAGAGATTAAGGTTGGGGATAAGGCAGAGTGAGGGGTTGTTGATGTGGTATGCTAGTGTTGGTGGTGTCTTGAGGTGGACATGTTGTCTTGCCAAAATCCAACGTTCAGTACAGATTTCAGCCTATATGCTCTATCACTGGGAGGTTGAGGAGGAATCCTATCTCTAAACTCTTTGGGTTAACGTGAATGGGTATTGCGCTGCCAAGACTATATGCCAGATGGGCCTGTAACACCTGTTCTCTGGTGGTTGTGGCTGATCTGAGGGTTTGCTCTACCAGACTCAGGGGGACCAGGTAGGTTGGTATTTGTCCAGCGCTCAGGCTGGTGACAGAGGAGCTCACTTCCCTGACTAGGTCTTGCATCAGATCCCTGACCACTCGTATGTACATGATGTCGTTTCTGACTACCTCTGACAGTGTTTCTAAGGCATGCACCGTGTGTTACGTACTGAGTAAACGGTGTGAATAGATTTTGCAAAACAGTCATGTTTGTCACACATATTGAGGGTAATGCTCATAATTTTTAAATTAAGAAACAGTACAGCTGTTCAGTTTTCTGCAGTGAGTTGTGTGAACAACCTGCTGCTGTGACACAGGTGAACTCACTCTACAGGAAGTAAACTGTTGTCCGACTTGACTGCAGTCATTTGATACTCTGCCCCTGAAGTCACCAGCAGCTTCAATTGTTCTACGGATTACAAAAGATATTTCATAGTTCTTCACCTCAGTCATTTCTACAGCTTTCCTTGCCTGTCCCTGGATAATTAGATGATCATCAGTTAGTTCCAGTTGAGTGTGACACCCATTCTGTGGGCTAGGAAGGCCTATATAATTTTTATTAGCTATTGTTAACTAAAAACACTAGGCAGAATGAGCCTCTACTACCCGAGTGTGACAAATTGAGGACTTGAAAGGACAAGGGAACAAACGTTATAAGACAATAGAGTTTAGTGTACAAATATGGACGCTAAATAAAGGCTACCCCCTAACCTGCCAACTGGACCTGCGCAAGGCTGAGACACATGGAAACTAAATACTAAATTAATAGGCAGGGTAACTAACTGCGAGGAGACTATCAGCATGCAATAGGACACTACAGATACTCGAGTATTTCCATTTTTTGCTGAGATATAAATCAATATTTCAGCCCTCAGATTTAACTGGTGACTCCCCTGCTACACATATATATGTATGTATCCCATTCAGGTTAAAGGGAAAGTGGTCTCAGACTTTTAGACCCCGCTGTATGTTTATTTGAATAGTTAGTCCCTGTCCCAAAGGGACAGTCAAGTCAATTTGTATTTGTATAGCGCCAATTCACAACATAAATTATATCAAGACACTTTCCAAATAGAGCAGGTCTAGACCTTCTCTTTATAATACTAACAATTAATATAATACAACAATTCCACAGATGTGGAAGGTGAAGTTTAAAGTGGTTCCAGTGGTAATAGGAGCATCAGGGGCTGTGACCCCCAAACAGGGAGAGTGACTCCAGCTGATTCCAAATATAACATCGGAGGTCTCCAATTAGAGGACTGCAGTCCGACAAACAACTAAAATACTGCACAGAACCCTCAAACTCCCAGGCTTCTGGTCGAGGACCCAAGCTTGAGTAAGCACCCCCACCTCCCACCTCCCACCCCGTGAGGTTGAAAGGGAAATCCACAATACTGCTCAAAAATTTGTTACATAAATTGACATAATTGAATATCTCAGTGTTCCTGAAATTAAGTACAAAACAAATAAATAGTTAAAGATTTTAAAAACTAGAAAGATTCATGGGAATGTAACATTGTTGTGCCCCAACAAAAGCTAGGGCATGTCTGCATTAATTTTCAAGGCTTCATTTACTTCCTTTGAGGCAGGAAAACTGTAAGTTCACCAGTTTTTTCATCTTTAAAAAAGAGCTGTTTACTATTACAACTACATGTGTTGGGACACAAGGTGGTGAAGACCCCATGCTCTTTGTTCTATAGACAATATAACTCACTTCCCCACAGTTCTTCACTTTTCACACTTGGGGTCAACCCTCCCCCAGGGGCCTCACTGACCAGTCAGTGTGTGACATGTGACCACCCAGGGTGCCACCAGATTTTTTATATATGTCTGCACATTGAGCCAGGAGAAAACACAATTTCATCCTGCTGTGCACTCCTGTTGTATGGTCTGAATGACAATAAAGTTCCCTTTGACCTTGGTGGTCGAGGGACATTTTTCTTTCTTTTTTTTTCCACTTTTGATACTTTCTTACATAAGTAGGATTTTAAATGTAAGTTTTACATTGTTGGTTGGTAGTTTATTTTCATTACCAATTACAATAAATAATTTTTCAACCACCAGAGACCAACAACATTACAATAATTCATTCATTTTCTACCGCTTATCCTCTAGTAGGGTCGCGGGGGGGCTGGAGCCTATCCCAGCATCTTCTCGGGCGAGAGGCGGGGTACGCCCTGGACAGGTCGCCAGTCCATCGCAGGGCAAACACATAGAGACAGACAACCATTCACACTCACAGCCACACCTATGGTCAATTTAGAGTATCCAATTAGCCTAGTCCCCATTTTGCATGTCTTTGGACTGTGGGAGGAAGCCGGAGTACCCGGAGAGAACCCACACTTGCATGGGGAGAACATGCAAACTCCACACAGAAAGATCCCACGGCCGAGGACTCGAACCCGGAACCTTCTTGCTGTGAGGCAACAGCGCTAACCACTGCACCACCGTGCAGCCCACATTACAATAATGCAATGCAAAATTGGCACAGGCCAGCAACAACACAGTCTAATCCGAGCAAAGTTATGAATGAGGTCAGAAAATATCTGCTTACAGAAAGCACAGTTTTACTCAGTTCTACAGGCACATTATGAGTAAAATATAACAAGTAAAGAGGATGTGGTGCAGAATGTTCTTTTTATCTTTACTCTGGTGACCTGTTCAGACAGTGTGCCAACGTGAGGCTTAAATCAAAAATGTGCAGCAGGTTAGAGCAACAGAGTGTTTGCACTTCTTTCTTTATTGCATATTTATTTCAGGGAGGATCACACAAATAGAGAGACTTAAACAGATTCTGATTATTATAACAGTCAACTTAAGTCTAAAGTGTTGCTGTTTTTCCTAAGACCTGGTTAAAACAGAAATGTGATTTCTGTCCCACATAGTCCAAACAGTACATAGTACATCAAACTCTCCAAATGCAGGACTGGGGTTTAGTATTCTGGCCTAGACTTGATCTCTGGTCTTCAGCTTCAAGTCCTACCCTCACAGAATTCCTTTGACCTCCATGTGGATGATGCTTCACCATCAAAAGATAAATTCCTTTTCCAACTGTTGTAGACAGCTAAGATTTTAAAAGCTCCCCTGTCAATCACCAGAAGTATTATTCCCTCTCTTCGTCTTCCTTCTGAAAATTATCAACCCTACTTTGTTCCACTGGCCACTACCCCACACCTGTGACCTAGCTGCCACCCCTTACCTGGAACAGGAAGCTTCACTTGGCCTACAAAGTAAAAGTATAGGTGAGAGGGACTCCTCCGATGTACTTGTGGCTGTGTCACATTGTGATTTATCATTACTCATTTTGAAAAAGTCAGTTCTGAGCAGAAGGAAAAAAAAGAGTACAGGTGGGATTTATACAGCCTAAAGGTTGTAGTGAATGGAAAAATTAATCAACCTTCACTCGACAGAAATGTTAATATCACAGTGAGTGAACAAGAGAGAGTTGTGTCACAGCTGTCAGGGTTTGAGGGGTTTGGCTGGACCCAAATGCAGCCAACACATGGGAGACGGTGCAAAAAGGTTTATTAACTTAAAGCTTACACACAACACTGGTGAAACACAGGAACTTAAAACAGGAGACAGGAACAGGCAACATGAAGAGACCGAGGACAAAGCAGACATGAACAGACTGAGAACAACCACGCGTGAACAGCTTTGCGACCAACCAGACATGAACAGGCACGTGGACCGACGAGGACAACCCCAGAAATCAACAGAGAGCCAACAGAGACAAACCGACCCAGACAATGGGTAGCATAAGACTATATAGACAAAGGAGGCAAGGGTGATTGCACACAGGTGAAACACATTCGGGCGGGGCAGACAATCACCACACAGAAACAGGACCAAGAACAAAGCAAAAACACTGACATACAAGGAAACCAATTACAAAATAAAACAGGAAGTGTGAAAACTCCAAACAAAACTAACAAAAGGTGTCTGCCATAGCAAACCATGACAAGTTGCTCTGTATGCTCAGGTGGCCCTGCTACCCCTCCATTACTCCACCATTTTCTTATTAAATCAAACAAACTTGAGTAAAAGGTGGTTCTCCTGTAGAGGAACATGGGTTTAGAATGTACAGAATCTACAGCTGCAGAACCATTTCCATATCTAACTTCAACAAGTTAGGCCCAGCTATGTGAAATTTGAAATTCTTCACTGATATCTCCTTTCACTGCATCTGCAGCTGTTTACGGTGGAAATCATTTGACACCACTTGTGTCAAACTGGTGCCCTCACACCATTTTCTTTTTTTTGTGAGGCTAAAGGTTGAGTTAAGTTTGGCGGGTGGAGGGCTGCTGAAACCTAACAGTCATATGAGCAGGTGCTGCTGTCTCTTCAGCTCAGGTACCAGCAATGAGCCATTACCTTTGAACTTCACTTGTTAAAATGCCAGATGGATGGCAATTAGTATGAGCAAAAGGTCCGGGTGGAGGCTGTGGTTGTCCGGCTCGGCGTGAGCGTAATCACAGATGCCTCACTAATTATCACTAAGTCATTCTGCTGTGCTGTCTTCTTTAGTCATGATAGTGGCTTGGCTCTGGGGAAGGCAGTCTACATCTGGTCTAGACTGAAATATCTATCTCCAACCATTGCATGGACTGATTTAACATTTAAAGGCGCCTTTCTTGGCACTCAAGGACACCGTACGCAGTTACAAAAAAATTAGATTAAAAACATATTAAGAATTAATTAACAACAATAAAAATGAAATATAAAAATAAAAACAATAGAAAAGTGACAGTAGACAGTAGCAATGATGGTTGGAGTGGGACCAAACAGCTCGCAGACAGTGGATTCAAACGAGCTGGAGACGGGCACAGACACCGGCGAGACTTTCCACTTGTCGCGGTAAATTATCACGAGACCTCCTCCCCGACCGGAGCCACGGGGTTGACAGACGTAAACAAATCCAAACAAAACAAATGTAAAAGTAGTAGTTATGTATAAAGTTAGAGTAAGTCTCCAAGAAATGAATGTAAGTCAATGTAATGTCCTTGTTGCTGAAGTCAAGGAGACATGAGTGTTTGTGTGTGTGTGTGTGTGTGTGTGTGTGTGTGTGTGTGTGTGTGTGTGTATGTGTGTGTATGTGTGTGTGTGCTGAAGGATGGGTGCGCTTTACGCACTCATGTAATGATATAGTAATGACTACTGAGTACTCAAGGGTCAGAACAACAACATAGTGACAGCCATCGCAGCTGGTCACATCACATGATCAGAGCTGATGGAGTGTGCTTGGATCCACCTGAAAGCTAAGCTGCACAGATTAGACTGAACTAGAGTCCAAAGTTAGAAGAGCAGAAATGTGAAACTGCAGACTCACCCAGACACCATCATCCTGTCTGTACCGTTTCCAGGCCTGGCCTGTGTCACTGTGGAGCAGTAAGTATCTGCTGACCCAGTCTGAGCTGTTGTAGCGCCCCTGCGTGGCCACTGCTGTCACCTCCTTCTGTTCCCTTAGGTCCACCTGGAGCCAGGGTTTCTTGTCTGTTACCATGGGAGACCAGCCCCCTGCTCCTGGGAGGGGAAAAAAAAAAAAAAAAAAACTAGAGAAGAGCCTTAAAAAACAAATTAAATTGATTTTCTACACTGGCTTTCTGTCCCCTCTGCCGCTGGGTTTAGTTTGCAAAAATCACTGCTGTACAGATGTGTGTAGAGGTGAAGCTAAGCGAGGTTAACATAGTGGAGCCCTTACTGCCTGCATCGTTTATACATGGCACACGTGTGTGTGTCACCGGCTGCGTAGCTGCTGCTGCTGTTCTCTCTCTACATAGAGTTCGCAGGTTACTGGAATGTTTGATTTCTCTTCAATTTATGATTTATTTTTTAACAGTAAACATCACTAAATCTCACTGTCTCTATGTATTTTTATACTCTAATATATATATGATATTTTTTTTATTTGGTTTATATTTTTTCATCCCTGTATAATGTTAGATTCAGCCTATACATAGAAACTATAATAGAAGGTGTTAGTTTTGTGTTGCTGGTATGATGACAATATATCATATCAATATTTTTGCTGGGAGCTGCACGTCACATGTAAAAAATAAACAAGACGCCAAATCTCGAGATCACGCGACGCAACAGCAAGGCTTGAGAGGCAGGCAGTGTGTCTGCTCTAACCCGTTAACGTGCATTGTAATGAAAACCAAAACATTGGAATGTGAAATGCTATTACATGTTGGGACAAGCAGCCTGGTTTATGAATGAAGTCCTACGTCGTTCCTGTCTGTGTTTATAGAAATCACATTGTCTTTATGTCATAGTTCTGCTCCTTTGTTCATCTGAGCTCCCAGTACTTTTCCACTCACCCCTCCTCTGCTGCATTCGACCTGTCAGCCACGGCCATCTCATCAGCCAACTCATCTCACCAGTATATCACCCCCTCCAGTTCACTCACTCTTTGCCAGATTGTTCTTCGCCTTCTCTGCAATACTTTCCAGCATTCTTCTCCAGACTGTATTCCTGTCGTCTACAGTTTGTCTCTGACCTGCCGGCTCCGTCCTGGTAAACCCAACTGCAATCTGTCCCTGACTCCACTCCCCTCCAAAAGTATTGGAACAGTGAGGCCAATTCCTTTACTTTTGCTGTAGACTGAAAACATTTGGGTTTGACATCAAAAGATGAATATGAGACAAGAGATCAACATTTCAGCTTTTATTTCCAGGTATTTACATCTGGATCAGATACACAACTTAGACGATAGCATTATTTGTAACAGAACACCAAATTTTTAGGTGAGCAAAGTATTGGAACAGATAGACTTAAAATAGATTTAAGTGAATAACACTTAATATTTAGTTACAAATCCTTTGCTTGCAATAACTGCATCACGCTTCTGACCCACTGACATCACCAAACTTTTGCATTCTTCTTTTGTGATGCTTTTCCAGACTTTCACAGCAGCCTCTTTCAGATGTTGTTTGTTTTGGGGGGGTTACTCCCTTCAGTCTCCTCTTTAGCAGGTAAAATGGTCTTTTGGGGGTTTAAGTCTGGAGATTGTCTGGAGATTGACTTGGCCAGTCTAAAACCTTCCACTTCTTGCCCCTGATGAACTCCTTTGTTGTTTTTGCAGTGTGTTTTGGGTCATTATCTTGCTGCATGATGAAGGATCTCCCAATCAGTTTGGTTGCATCTTTCTTTAAATTGGCAGGCAAAATGTTTCTGTAGACTTCTGAGTTAATGTTGCCATCATGTGTTACATCATCAATGAAGATTAATGAGCCCATCCCAGAAGAAGCCATGCAAGCCCAAGCCATGACATCACCTCCACCGTGTTTCACAGATGAGCTTGTATGTTTGGGATCATGAACAGATCATTTCTTTCTCCAAACTTTAGCCTTTCCATCACTTTGGTAAAGGTTCATCTTTGTCTCATCAGTCCATAAAACTTTGTCCCAGAATTTTTGAGGCTCGTCTCTGTAATTTTTATCAAATTGATGTCAAACCCAAATGTTTTCAGTCTACAGCAAAAGTAAAGGAATTGGCCTCACTGTTCCAATACTTTTGGAGGGGAGTATATGTCTCTACCCTTCCCCCGAACAGTACTGTTGCGTTGAACTGAACTTTACTTTCTGACCTGCTCTGCGGTGTGTTTACTACATTTGGCAATAAAGCCCTTTGAATTCTGAGCCAGTTTGTCTGTGTGCTGCAATTGGTTTGTACTGCTACCCCTTCCACTTTACATCTACGATGAGGTTTTTGTAGCACACCTTTAGTATATGAGCTGGACATAGACCTAAAATGGCACAAATGACCACATTTAACATTGTTTTTGACATCTAGGTGACAGGTCTGTCATGCCCTCTGCCTCCTAGTCCTTTCCCTCTCTCTGTGCAGGTTGCTAATTGCTGATGCTGGTCGGCTGTGCTGGAGCGCCCTGGTGTCGCTGATTGCTGTCTGCTGCCTCAGCCTACTTAAGCTCCCTGCGTCAGTCAGTCAGCGCTGGATTGTAGACTCAGCTACAGAGTTAGTTCCTTCTCCAGCTCCTGGAAAACGTATCCTAGTTGCTTCCATTTAGTCTGCCGTAAGACCCATTCTAACCTGTTTCTCATCTGCCCAGGATCACCTGTACTCCCACCTGGCCTCCAGCTTCCAGATCCCCTGCCCGGCTCAGCTCACCTGCCTGCCACACTCCTCCAGCCATCATCCGCCCCATCATCTGTCCCTTCATCTGCCCGCTCCTTCCCTTGCAATAAAACTCCTTGTAACCGCCATCTGCCTCCTGTCTCTGCCTATTGAGTCCACCTACCTGGCCCGTAACAAGGTCAAGGGTTCTGAAGGCTGTATGTTACGAAGAAAGATTTTACAACTCAGAAAAAGTGCCATTCTTTTCAGGAAAACCCAAAACAAACCAGTCAGAGTCATTCCCAATGTATTCCACTGTACAGATGACACAAACAGAAAATGGCTGACATACAGCAAAGTAACTCACTCCTTGCTCTGCTCAGTATGGTGTGCATTCACAAAACCTTCAGTCACTGACAGTGTATTTGTCAAAAAGGAGGCATGAAGGCCTGGAAAATGCCCATTACAAAGTACAGGAACAAGTGAGAAGCAAGACCCAGAAAGAAAGGTCAGTTCAACAACGTCACCAATGTCAGTTCAACTGTCACAGTTTAAGGTAGGGCTGGACCCAATTGCAGCCAACACAAGGGAGTGAGTGCAAAAATGTTTAAATCAACAAAAAGTGACTTACTTACAGAACTAAAAATCCAACATGGAGGGTAACACAGGGGACAAGAACAGAAGCAGAGGCACGAGGAACACAGGGGATTTCAACAGGAACCAGAACCAAAAGGACTTAAACAGCAAGTTGAAGCACAAAGTAACACTGGGGAGTTAAATAGAAGTAGAAGCACAGGGGACTCGAACAGGTAACACAAGGAACTTCAACAGGTAACACTGGGGACTTAAACAGATGAACTGACCCAGACAAAAGGGAGCACAGAGACTAAATAGGCACCAGGGAGGCAAGGGTGATTTAACAGAGGTGCAATACATTTGGGTGGGGCAGGATGAACAGGATGAAAATGGCAACCATGATATCAATGAGACCAGGTCAGACAGAGGAGGCATGTCAGGGAATGTGTAACTGATGTATATATTTGTGAATGTGGGCTTCACTACAGAATACACTTAATCTCATGCTAAATGATACCACAGGAGTGAATACTTTCTTCATCACTAAATGACATGCAGTGTTTGTACAAGATTCCTACAAACACATGAAGCTTTGGGAGGAAACCAGTGACGACTGGAGGCACAGACGGCTTGATGTAGTTGGTGAAATCCACTGGTGCGGCAAAGACTAGGCCTTAAGGAGAGTATTTGGAAGCTGTGCAAAGTCTTAAACCCTGCCATCTGAAGCAAGGTCCAAGACAGATAAGCTCAGGAAGTGTGCCCGGATGAGTGTGTAAAGAGAGCAGCAGATAACTTTGTTGAGTAGGCCAATGGCATGAGGTTTTATGAGGTACAGCAGGACTGTGATGCTGAAGCTCAGACTGCTCTCACAGAGAGCAAAATAAAAAAGATAAAGGAATGTGTGTGGGCAGAACATGAGACCATTGCTAATTCAGCCATGATTACAAAATCACGATCCACAATGGGGTTGTTGAATTGAGAGAGGCAGGGATGATTTTAATACAAATGAACACAGAGGATTTAACATCCAAAGACCAGTATGCAATAATTCTGCAATGTCATTCAGGTCCTTATTGCAAGAACCACCATTATGCAACAAATGCAGTGTGTGATGGAAGTAGATGCATCCGACACTGGGTTAGGAGCAGTTCTTTTTCATGTTGGTTCTGATCAGAAGTTGTACCCACGTGTTTTCTTCTCTCATCATCTCTCCTCAGTAGATTTTGATGTTAGTAACTGGGAATTGATGGCAGTCAAACTTACATTGGAGGAATAGTGGGAGCTGTTGGCAGGCGAATAGCCATCATTTGTGGTTTCAAGTCAGCCAGACGCCTTAACTCCAGACAAGCTCGCTGGGCCCTGTTTCTCAGATGTATCAATTTCAGCCTCACCTATTGTCCTGGGTCAAGAAACATCAAGCCCCCAGCATTATACCAAGGGACCCAACCTCCCATGACACAATTCTCCCCCCCAGAGTGCATGGTGGCCGCAGATTGAGTCAGTTGTCAGGGAAGCTCAATAAAATCAACCTGATCCGGGACACGGTCCACCCAACAGCCTTTTTGTCCCTGATACTGTCTGCTCACAGTTGCTGCAGTGGGGTCGCACAGCCCAGTTTGCCTACTACCCAGGTATCAACCGCACCATGACACTGCATAAAACACAGATACTCTGGACTAGGTTGCAGCCTGTACAGTTTGTGCACAAGGAAAGGCCTCACATCAACCCCCAGCCAGTCTGCTTCCACCTCTCCCAGTTACTGGGCAGCCCTGGTGTCAAATTGCCCTGGATTTTGTCACTGGTCTGCCACCATCCTGAGGTAAAAGTCATTCTGACCATAGTTGACCGTTTTTCTAAAGCCATACATCTGGTAGCGCTTCCTAAACTCCCTAATAAACTGATGACCTGGTTGTTCAAAATGGTGTTCGTTTCCATGGCCTACCTGTAGATAATTTTTCAATCAGAGGGCCCCAGTTTATATCTCAGGATTAAAGAGAGGTCTGCCAAGTTTTAACCCTCAAACCAATGGACAGACCAAGAGGGCTAACTCCAATCGTTCCCCATGGAACACCTACCTGGCTTTGGTGGAATATTCTCCTATGACCAGCTCAGTCACAGGAGCGTCCCCACTTGAAATCTCTCTTGGTTACCAACTTCCGCTGTTTCCATCCCATGAATCAGAGCGATCAGTCCCTTCTGTCCGGCATCATCTTTGCCACTGTCAAAAGGTTTGGAAGGACACACGCTAAGCTCTCCTCCAGTCCATGGAACTTACCAAATGAGACACTAACAAGAAACCCCAGCTCCTAAATATGCACCAGGTCAGTCAGTTTGTTTAACCTACAGAAACATTCCTGTAAAAACTGATTCTAAGAAACTGTCTCCCTGTTATATTGGCCCTTTTGTAATTGAGAAAACCATCAACCCATCTGCTGTAAAGTTTATACTGCCCAATAATACCATGAAGATTCATCCCACTTTCCATGTCTCCCAGTTAAAACCTGTGCATTCCAGTCCTTTGTGTCCCCACTTGACCCACTCCACTCCCCCAGCTCAACAAAAACCCGCCTTTTCTGTCCACTAGCTTATTGATGTCTGCCGCAGGGCTATGGCCTCCAGGATTTGGTAGATTGGGAGGGTTACAGTCCCAAAGAGTGGTTGTTGGAGCAATTAAGAGTTTTAAGTTAAACAAGTAAATTTCTTAGATCTGTGTATACAGCATTTTAGGTTTGTGATTGTGTTTGTAATTGCCTGGTGCTAACCTGTGTAGGTGTTGATTAGAGACAGATGAGGTACAGTTCTCTTTCATAATATTCGCTAGATGTCTCACTATGGGATGCACGCCCTCGCTGCAGCCCTCCGAAGCACTTATCTCCTTACACCAATCCTGATTGGCTGGTGAACGTGTTCGCCCGTGTCAGATAGTCCCACCTGCCATAAGTACCGCCTGCGGACATCACCACTTCATTCAAACACCTCTTCTCACTTGGAGTATATCTCTCGTCCTGAGCTGGCTAGCTTAACTGTCCACAGACGGATCTTATTTAGCTTCCATCGCCGGGCGCTTGTTAGCTCGGGGCATTTTCGTTGATCACCGGTCACACCAGAGCGGAGTGTACTGCGTTTCCTTGCCTTCCGGCTAGGCTAACGCTCAAGCTCGACACCCCACCACGGTGTTTGCTTCCTGGGGAATTAGCACACCAGCTAACCTCCTCGTTTCCCTCCCTGCGCACCCGCTCGTGAGGGATGGAGGACAAAACTCCTCACACCAGAAGATACGGAGATTCTGGGCCCCGTCACTGCCGCTGTGGGAACAAGATTTTGAGCAGGGATCCACACCAGGTCTGCTCGTGCTGCCTAGGGCTGGAACATGCCCATCTAGCGATTGATGTCCCCGGCTTGTGTCGACACTGCTCTGTGTTTACGCTCAAGAGCCTCTGTAGACGACTAGCTCGCCAAGCTAGCCTCTCCGGGCACGACCCTTATCTCCCCTCCGACAGCCACGATGTTGTAGGTGAGGAGGAGAAGGATGATGCCTCGGTGGCACTGGAGGCCAGTGTCAGCTGGGGCTCCCAGACCGAACTGGCCTTCTTTTTCATCACCCCGGCCCGGGCTGCGCAGCCTGCGGCCCCCGCCGTCTCTCAGGAGGAAAGTGGGAGAAGCACACCACCCTCTCCTCTTCCCAGCTCGACGTGTGCAAATGCGCTGCTGCCCGGCTGGGCATCCCCGGGCCTGTCATCATAACGGAGACCACCAGATCCCACTATGAGGGGAAGAAATTACCCCTGGCCAGGAGTGCGGCAAAACAACTCCTCCCTGATATTTGATTGTTTCTTATATAAGACAAGTAACAACAAAAGGACTGATTAACACTAAGGGTGAATCCTGGCAATAGTTTAATCCCAAACTTCTATCCCATAGAATGTTTGATATGTGACATTTTAAGACAATGTCCTTCATGTGACCATACTGTCAGCATCCTTCACACGAGGTAACACACACTACATGACATCCAGAATGTCCATATTATTATTATTATTACAGTCAAAGAACTGCTGTGTAATCCACATTTATAAACTATTAGCTTTGGGAAATGTTTATGTTGTTGTTTGACCAATTAACCACTTGTATCATGATTAATTCCAGGTTTGAAGGATGTAATATGAAATCCACACTCCTATTACTCCTCTCTGCCATTATTAGTGCAAGTAGTTTTCTATGTTATTTCACTTAATGTTTTGTGGTCATGGTGGAAGACGGATGTCTCTAGATTTAAATTATTCCAGTTCCAAGTTCAGTGGAAAATTACCCTCTTTTCCAAGTGGCAACACAGGGGAAGATGGGTGACGCCCATGAAACATGCGCCAGCCCCCATGGCTGGCGCATTTATTCACACGTTTCATTCACACGTTGGTCAGTATCCCCCAAAACCAGCTCAGATGCCAGTTCAGCGTTCAGTCCAGAAGAAGAAGAAAATCAGAGAAACCCAGATGACAAGAAGATGCGAGAAACGATGCAGAAACTAGAAGCTGAGAATTTTGCTCAAAGCTCAGAGTCCCGGCTCAAAGTTACCGGTTGAAGTGTACTTGGCGGCTATTTCTGCATGCCATGTGGGGTTTGGTAAACAAACCGTGAGCCAACACCTGCTGGTTTGTTGGTTTATGAAGGGAGCTCGCAGGCTTCTCCCCTTGTCCAGACCACTGGTGCCACCGTGGGACCCTGGTTCTGGAAGGGCTCAGGGGTCCTCCTTTTGAACCACTGGAGAAGGCGGACCTAAAGCATGTTTCCCTCAAAATAGTGCTGTTGCTGGCCCTGGCCTCGGCTAAACGAGTCAGTGACATTCATGCGCTTTCAAGTGCATCCATCATGCACTCAGCTTTTCCCAGGGGATGTGAGGATGATTTTGAAGCCCAATCCGGCTTTTGTGTTGGTTGGCTCATTTTCTCCTATTGACCTTGCGGCCTTCGCTGCCTCGCCAGGGGTGCAGCGAACGCATGTGTTATGTGCAGTTCGTGCTGTGCGCGCTTACATGGATAAAACAGGGAGCTTCAGGAGGAGCGATCAGCTGTTTGTCTCCTGGGCTGATCCCCATAAGGGGAAGCCTATCACGAAGCAACGTCTGTCCCACTGGGTGGTGGAGGCGATTGTTTCTGCTTACTCAGGTCAGGGTTTGCAGCCTCCCGGAGGCCTGCTTGCGCACTCGACTCAGGGTATGGCTGCATCCTGGGCCTTGTTCAGGGGGGTTTCTGTTCAGGACATTTGTGCTGCGGCGAGCTGGTCCTCGCCACTCACTTTTGTTCGATTCTATATGCTGGACGTTTCCACTCGGTGCATGGCACGGGCAGTTTTGCAGTCCTGATTGGAACAGAATATCCTCTCTGATGGTTGGTGGACGATGGATAAGCTTGTCTGGCAATACGGGAGCTACCATATCCCCATAGTGAGACATCGAGCGAATATTAGGAAAGAGAACTTAAGGTTATTCACATAACCCCAGGTCTCTGAATAATATGAGTGAGATGTCTCACCAGACAACCCTTCTTGCTTGGGCGAGTGAGAAGACGTGTTTATCTTGAATGAAGTGGTGTCATGCTTCCACCATCTCCTGTAAATCCCGTCTCCTCGTTCATGCTTTTTGGATTTTTTGTAACCTGTTTCCTCCTTGTGCTTCAGACCCAGTTCCCTCTTACCTCACTGCCTGCCACGCTCAGCTCAGTCTCTCCGTTCACCTGTTTTGGAATGTTGTTTGTCTGCCCTGTAAAGTGGAGTCTTGTGAGCAGTTCCGTTTCCTGCACCGTCATGTGTGATCTTCGTCATGTGCCACACTATGTGGTTTCCTGCCAGTCAGCTCTCCTCCACCATATTCAACCAGCACCAACAGTTTGCCCCCTCACCGCCATCTGCTATCAGTCTACCAGCTGCTTTTCCTCTTGTTGCCATCTCCAACCAAACCCCCACAACTCAACTGCTAGTTTCCAAATTAAGAACTTTATGTGTTTTCACCTCTACAATTGTGTTCTGATTTGTGAGTCCAGATCTATTGGAAGACAAAAACTCACAATCTCATTCTCTTTTTAAAAAGTGTCCAATGATTGGCAATCCCAAATGTTTTTATTTTGTAATATGGATCATTTTCCTCCCAGATAAACATAGTGGGTTACGGCAAAGCACTATGCTTTCAAGCAAGGGAGTTAAGGCTGCAAACTTGAGTCCCAAACAGGTATACTATGTCCACAATCCAGCAAAGGAGTATTGTAAGGTCTGACATGGTTGTCAGTTTTGTTCAATCTCAGATCTAAGGCTTTTCCAGTGTGTAGTGAGTTTTTGTTTTGAAGTTGTTGGGTCATTTAACCACACAAAGGCACACAAATAAAAATAGGGAGCGCGCTTGCAGGTGACACAGCAGTTGCTGAGCACTTTTCTTTTTTTAAATTATAGTTTTTGGCATTTATTTATTCTGAGAGGGACAGTGAGAGACAGGAAAGTCAGGGAGAGAGAGAGGGGATGACATGCAGCAAAGGGCAGGGACTAAGCCTATGTGGTACAGGCTCTAACCAGGTGAACCACTAAGGCACCCCTGCTGAGCACTTTTCAGGACTTTATCTGCCAACAGAACTGTCAGTGGATTTCCATGCAGCAGCAGTAAGACAGTGTCTTTTAAAGCAACAACCATGTACATACTTGATGAGTGGGTTGAAACCATTATGAAGGGTATGTCTGTGGTTCTTTTGCTGAAGTGCTTTCTCAGCAGTTGTGTGTTTTTTCATCCAACAGTATGGTGGTTTCCAACTTTAAGCTTTCTAGCTAATAACCACTGACAGTATGGAAACTTCTTGTTGTTCCTTTTCAAAATCTTCCTTAGGAAGCTCATGTCTGGATCAAGAGGCTCTCGGCTAGCCTGGTCACGGGAAATTGGTTTTGGATTAGTACTGTAGCAGCTGTGGTGATGTACAGAACTAACAGGACAAAATGGACTGGACTGGAAAAGATTCAAGATTGGGGCCAAAAAAGCCAGAGAGTGACACACTTCAAAACAGACAGAAAAAGGTGTGTGAGATGTTTGGAGCTGAGTAGAGGGACCACTGTGATACAGCAGGTGAGTGGTGTATGTCTGTGTCATGTCTACACATCTATCCTACCCACCATCTCTCCTGTTGAGCTTGGCGTTGTGAGCAGCATAACTGATGGAGGACTGTGAAGAGCTCTGGAAGGAAGACTGTTGTAAAGGGGACACAAGTGGACTGTTGCAGTTATCTGTAAAAGAAAAGGAAAATAACAACCATTAATGATAAGACATTAGCAACATTTTACTTTGTCACTGGATTTTCGGTAAATAAAACACATCAGGATTTGATATCAAATGTGTGAAATATGAGGAAATGTTTCAGTACGAAAACTGGTGAAGGAAAATCATTGCTGTTATATATTACTCATATTTGTTGTAGATCTAGAGGGATTTCCTCATGTGCTTGTAGGTTTTTTTTACATTTTTGGTATTTTCTCAACTGAAAGATCTGAAATAATGAACAGGTAGAAAAGGGTGACAGCTGAGACATGTGTGCGCATCTGAATCTGAAACCAGACAAATTATTTCAGAACATTTCCGATAATACAGTTTGAGCAGTGGGAGTGAAACACATTTCTATTTCACACACCTACTGTCAGTAGACATTAAAGCTACTATCAGTCACACAGGACAAACATCCACATTTACGAGTTATTTTCTGCCAAATGAGTTTTAACATAAGCTGCTCTAAACCTGTTAGGCCTCACTAATGGCAAAATGACATCTGCTGATGGATAAATACTTTTTTTCCCTTAAATTAGAAAATAAATAAATAACATTGAAAAAATACAGTGTATTTTTAGATTTGTAGTTTTTGGACTGAGCCAGACCAGCTGTTGGCCCTGTTTCCAGTCTAAATGTTAAGTTTTGCTAACCATGCAATGATTCCTGTACAGATCACAAAGATATGAGGGATCATTCTCAGAAAGACAACATATTAACCTTAAATATTCATCCATCCAGTCATAGTTTAAAACAGAGAGGCCTCAGATAAGATAATGTCACTTAATTGTGACAATGTTTCTAGTTGTGTGAGTTCATATCCTGACACAGGACATAGTGTGACAGATCACCGCACTAAAGGAGTTCAGTGGTCCAAAGCCATTACACTGCATTTTACTCATTCTGCTGAAGAACAAAGAAATAGACAGTTCAATAGAGAGTTAAAATTGTTTGTTAAAAATAAATCATCAGCCTGATGTGAACAGTTTTAAAGCAAGAGAATGGTGGCAAATAACTTGCTGCCTCAATTCTCAAATCTCTCTCCAACAGTCCATTAACCCGAGTAGTGACCCCCAAAAACAGGAAAGAAGGAGACTTCCTTGTATGTGTTTGGGTTTGCTGTGCGTAATCCAGCACTGTGAGATTAGAGCACTCACAACATGCAGGAGCAGATTAAGAATCCAGTGATCTCAGCCCTGTCTGCCACAATTAGAGCAGTGAGGACATCCAATATCCACAACACTCTGTTGTGTCTGTTGGAGCTGAAAGCTGCATTCAGGAGCAGGATGGTAAC